>NW_022196418.1:239363-446332 GCF_008641045.1 Pistacia vera
ACTAACTCGCTTTTTGAATGTCACGGCCCCGTCTTACCGTAGTCACGGCCGGGACTTCTCTCGCTCTATGTGACTTCTACTGATTCTCTTTCTGTCTCTCTTTCTCATAATTCTTTTCTGTTAACTTTCTGATGTAGGTTACGGCCTTATCTTATCGGAGGCACGGCTGGGTACTCATCCTACTCTTCGTAACCTTACTCATTGTCTCTCTCTTTATTCTTTCTCATGTTTGCTCATCTCTTCCTCTTTCTCAAGCTTGTACTCATAATATAGCTTAACTCTTAGCTTTTCTCATCTCTGTTCTCTTTCTGTTTTTGTTTCTCATATTCTTTGTTATATACCCTCTGGTGTATGTCACGGCCTTATCTGACCGGAGGCACGGCCGAGAACTCAACCCGCTTTTCGTGACTTTACTCTTTTTCTCTTTCTGTTCTTTCCCATTCTTACTCATTAGAATGTCACGACCTCATCTGACCGGAGGCACGACTGGGCGCTACCACTCTATGTGACTTCCGCTTATTTCTCTACCGATCGGATTTGGTCATGCATGGATTCGGAACCTTTGGCCATATGAGTGTATTCTCTCTCTCTAAATGTCACGGCCCCATCTTACTGGAGGCACGGCTGGAACCTCATGTTCCACTCTGCGTGATGGTCACGTCCTCATCTTACTGGAGGCACGGCTGGGGATCACAAAGCACCCACTCTCGTGACTCTACTCATCACTCACAGGTTCCCCATCGCACAACTTACTCTATTCTCTTCCTTAGCACTTTTCGCTCTTTTATTCACTAGTGCTCAATCTCTCTTTCTCTTTACTATCAGAGTGTTCTCATTCTCTTTACTCTTAGGAGTTGCTATTCTCAACATTCTTTACTCTTTCTTACTCAAATTATTACTCATAGTATAACTTTTACTCAAATTTCTCTACTCTTAAGCTAGTACTCATAATGTAGCTCATACTCAACACTCTCTATTCTTTCTCAAGCTACGTATCAATGCACAATTAATGCATATGGATGGTCCATACTCATTAATGCACTTTTGGAATGCCAAATGCGCAATATTGCATCAAAACAGTCATTCTGCATAGGTCATACTAAAAAGGGCATAACTTGCGTTATATACCTCGGATTGCTACGGTTTTGGTCTCGTTTTAAAGCTTAGAGATAGGGCTACAACTTCTATGTTTTGGTCTCAGACCAGTTAAATCCTTAAAATGCCAAAAATTCACTTAGAAAGTCATGGCTGTGACAGGGCAGATTTCACTTAGGCATTTCATCAAGCAACTCATATGCATACAAAACTCTTCTCTAACTACCACTCTCCTTCTCTTTTTAACCATCCAAAATGGGAAGAAACTCCCTTCTATGGACATGGTTCCTATCATAGAAGAACACTCCCAAGATATCTACTCAATCTCCTCCAACTTCATCTCAAACTCATCACACATCAACACTTCCCATAAAGGAAATATCCAACAAACATAACATAAATACTCTTCTCAGCTCAATTCCTAAACAAATAGACATACATCTCTACTCAATTTCTCAATAGGCATCATATATACATGCATAAATAAATTTCTACTTAAGAATTTCTTAAACTTTAGCTTGAGTTGGATTTACTTACCTCATACTTGAGTAGTCTCCACTAAAGCTCTCTACTCTTGTTGGATCATAGCTTTCTCTTATTTCCTAAGCATAAACTTAGTAAGAACTTAACCCTTACATAAATAAAACTCATCTCTAGAGTAGGGATTCTTACCTCTTCTNATCTTCTTTTCTTCTTAGGGGGCGTTTGGATCATATAATGTTTTATTACGAGGGGCGTTTCGATCATATGATGTTTTATTATTGGGGGATGTTATATTAACGGAAAGATAGATCACCTTGAAGATTACTAGGAATGTTTAGAAAATGTGTTTGGTTGGTTCGAATAAATTGGTGAATAATATGTTTGGTTAGGAGGATAAATGGGTGGGTATGTTATATAGATTACTAAATTGTGCTCTTTTTTAAATATTAATATAATAATATTTATTATTATTATTTTTTGAATGATTTCTTTTAAACCTCTACATTTGAAATTTTGTTAAACACGATAGCCATATAAAAATTTAATTTGTAGCAAAATCACCCACACCCACCCCAAGTGTTAGTATTTATGAAGTAGGTGCTTTGGTTGACTGAACTTGTTGACTTGTTGACCACAGCCCATTTTGTATATAAAGAAAAGTGTAGTACTTTGTTTAATAATGAAAAACATAACACGTCTTTTAAAGAAACTTTCTCTTAAATTTTCCCTCGCTTTCTCACATTTTCTTGCTGTTACTTTCTACCTTTTGCTTCTCATTTGGTATTAGAGCCATTGAAAAACGTCAAATAATGGCTGATCAATCAACAATGTGCGTCTTCTCCTTTTTAACAAATCCAAAACAAATTTGAGCTCTAAACCCTCTTTTGACTCAATTTACCCAGTCAATTCGTCTACAATTTCCTCATCTTCACTTCCCACAATTTCACCCAAGCTAACAAGAGACAATCACAAGTTCTGGAATCATAGATCCTCTTTGCCATTGGCTAACATGACCTCGAGGACCATCTAATTGGCTTGAATCCTTGTCCGGTCCCATTCGTCAGAGTGCAGCTAGACAGTTCCAGCTCAGAGATGGTTAAGAAACCTAATTTAGAATATGGGCTTTGGAAGAAAACAGATAAGCTTTTAATGAGTTGGTTATCGTCTTCAATTTCAGAATCCATGTTTCCTGTGATCTCAAAATGTCAATATTCTACTAAAATTTGGACTACATTAGAAAAAGAATTCCTTGCTGAATCTAGAGCTAAAACATTGCATGTTAAGAGCTTGCTACAAAACACTAAGCAGGATAATCTTAGCATGCAAGATTATTTCATTAAGATGAAAGGGTTTGCAGAGAGTTTGTCGGCTAATGGAGTTAGTATTACCGATGAAGAACTCTTGAATTACACTTTAGATGGACTCGATTTTGACTATGATATAACTGTAGTCAACATAACTTCTAGATTAGAATCTAGACCTGAGCCATCTACTGTTCAGGAAGCAATATGATATATGGACTTTGGGGCCATATACCATGTGACCTTAGACTTCTCTCAGTTGATAGCAAGCTCAAGTTACATAGGTGGTGAGCAACTCCAAATTTGTAATGGTGAGTACTGTCTATTTCTTACACTAGTTCTACTGTCTTACGTTGTCCAATTAGGCCTTTATATATTAGGAATGTTTTTATGTACCTAGCATTACCAAAAAATTAATAAGTGTGTCTAAGTTGACTAGATATAATCATGTTTTTTGTTGAGTTCTACATTGATTACTGTGTGGTTAAGGATAAACTTTCCAGGGCACCTCTACTCCAAGGAGTGCTTAAACCTGGTCTGTATCAAATTCAGATTCCAACTTCCTCATCACCTCACTTCACTGTAAAATCGGTTTCCTCCTTTACTTTTAAACCTTCCAACAAATTTGGTGCTTGTTTCCTTTGTTTTCTTAATCTGTATACTAGTAGTATTTCCAATAAATATAACTCTAATTGTAATGCTGTTGGTAGTCACTCTAATGCTGATTGTACTACACCTTTAATGTCTAGCATTGTATCCTCTCTTGATGATGTAAATGTGATCAATAGAATTCATAATTTTCAGTCCTTTCCTACTCAAAAGACTGACATCATGTTATGGCATAATAGGCTAGGACATCCTAATATTTCAGTCCTCACTAGAGTCCTTAAAGAGTTGAATCTTCCTCACTCTACAAGGTCCTTTCCTGTCTCCTCCCCTGAAGGATTCAAATATTATATGTAGTTTTTAGATGATTATAGTCGTTTTACATGGATTTTTCCTTTAAAAACAAAATCTGAAACCTACACTATGTTCACTCATTTTCATAAATTGGTTGAAAGACAATTTGAAATTACTTTCAAATGTGTATAAACTGATTGGGGAGGGGAATATAGAAGCCTAATACCCTACTTTAAACATCATGGTATCAATTTTAGACATCTTTGCCCTCATACTCTTTAACAAAATGGGAGGGTTGAGAGAAAACATAGGCAAATTGTAGAACAAGGTTTAACACTGCTTGATCAAGTTGGTATGCCTCTTAAATACCGGTGGCATGCTTTTCAAATTGTTACTTACTTAACCAATAGGCTGCCTTCACCTATTTTGTCTAATCTGTCCCCTTATTCCTAACTATTCTGCCATTAAAGTATTTGGCTATGCTGTGTATCCATTCCTTCGACCTTATAGTTCTCACAAGTTCAATTTTCATACATCAAAATGCACTTTCATTGGTTATAGCTTACATCATAAAGGATACAAAGGCTTAGATGTAAATGAAAGAGTTTATATATGTCAAAGTGTCACTTTTGATGGGTCAGGATTTCCTTTCAGAAATTCCAGAATTAATAATACTTCCCAACCACCTAACATATCTTTTACACACACTATTCATCATTCTTGGCATATTCCTACTCTCTCTACACCTCAGGGCACTGTTTCTGCTCCATCTACCACTCCTACCATAGGTAATCAGTTAGGCTCACAAAACAGGCCTCATTCTTCCAAAATAACACTACACAATCAGCCTTAAACACTCCAACTGAAACTTCCAGCTCGAGTCACTCACCATCCACAATAAATTATCACCTTCACCATATGCACCTGATGTCTCTGCAGTACCTTCTTCACCTAAAACATCCCAGTCTAGTCTTATCCTTTCACTAATGTCTCTTCCCTCAGATGTCTTATTTCCAAGCATTCCATTGGTTGTACAATTACCATGTGTCTTAGCTCTACCTCCAACATTAAACACTCACCTTATGATCACAAGATCTAAAAAGCATATAATATCGTTTTAGTGTCTTCCTCTTCACTCAACACAAAAAAACCAGCTATAGTAGCAGAGGCACTTTCTCATCCATCTTGGAAGGTAACCATGTAGGTTGAGTTTGATGCCTTATTGGCCAACCACACATGGGAATTGGTTCCAGCCAACTCTGATGTCCATGCAGTGGGGTGTAAATAGGTGTTTAAGGTTAAACATAATTCTGATGGCTGCATAAAAAGATTTAAATCTAGGTTAGTGGCTAAGGGGTTCCAGTAGACCCCTGGTATAGATTATCTGGAAACTTTTAGTCCAGTGGGGAAGTTGCCAATAATTCGAGTGATAATGAGCCTTGCTATGTGTTATGGTTGGGATATTCAACAAGTCGACATTAATAATGCATTCTTGAATGGGGATTTAACTGAAAAAGTTTACATGGTTTAGCCCGAAGGGTTTGTTAGTACTTAGTATCCTCATCATGTGTGTTGACTGATTAAGGTTCTTTATGGCCTCAAATAGGCTCATAGGGCTTGGTTTAAGAAGCTGAAAAAGGCTTTTATTATATGGGGTTTTGTGCATTCAGTGGCAGATCCTAACTTATTCTTTTACAAAAGTTAAGAGAAAATAATATATGTCTTAGTATATGTAGATGACATACTCCTTACAGTTAATGATTCTAAGTTAGTTCAGGAGACTGTCAAGTAACTTAATACTCAATTTTTTTTTTGAAAACATTAGGCTTTTGAAATACTTCCTTGGTTTTGAGGTCACCCGAGATGAATCAGGTCTTCATATGGGTTAGGCCAAGTATGATAAGGATCTCTTAGAGAAAACCAGCATGCATAATTGCAAACCCTGCCCTATACCTATGTGTGTTGGTACCAAGTTGTCCTTGGAAGATAGTGCACCCTATGACAATCCAGCTCTTTATAGGAGCACAATTAGGGCTCAACAATATCTCACTTTATCTAGGCCTGATATTTCATATTCGATAAACAAATTAAGTCAGTTTTTGAAAGCCCCTACTCAGCTTCATTGGCAAGCTTGCAAAAGGCTACTTAGATACATCAAAGGGACATCCAATTTTGTTATGCTTTTCAGCAAAAGCCAAAGGTTTAACTTTGAGTGTTTTACTGATGCTGATTGGGCCAGCAGTTTGCATGACAAGACGTTAACCAGTGGGTGTTGTGTTTTTCTTGGTTCCAATTTACTTTAATGGACATCTAGAAAACAAAAAGTTGGTGCATTATCCTCCACCGAAGCTGAATATAGGGCACTAGTACAAGGGGCAACTGAGCTGACTTGGTTCTGTAGTTTGTTCACAGAAATTGGGCTAACACTTAGTGAAATTCCTGTAATTTGGTGTGACAAACAAAGTGTAGGATCACTTGTTTCAAATCCTGTCTTTCATGGTAGGACTAAGCATATTGAATTAGATGCTCACTATGTGAGGGAGCAGGTCACAGCTAACAAACTTAAAGTTCAGTATGTTTCTACTAAGTTTCAGAAAGCTGATGTATTCACTAAAGCTCTCTCAGTCTCTAGGTTTGAGACTCTAAGAGAAAAACTGATAGTAAGAGATTCTCCAAAGGGACAGTTTGATCTTCATACAGATTATCAGAGAAAATAATTTTTTAAGTCTACTGCTGTTTTCAGATGTATGTTGGGGCCTGCTATTTTTAGGTGTATTCAAGTGTATGTTGGGGTGTCTTATTGAAAGAAGTTTGCATTTTTGAACTTACTGCTACTTTCAGATGAATGTTGGGGTCTGCTATTTTCAGATGTATTCAAGTGTATGTTGGGGTGTCTCATCGAAAGAAGTTTGCATTTTGGGACATTTTTTTTCAGACTACATTCTTCTGATCTCTCATATTGACTACATATATGTTTCAGAGTTATTCAAAAAATTCAGAGCATTTCATGGTTCTTACATTATCTGATGTCACATTTTCAGGTGTAAAACAATACAGTTGAGCACTTCATAGTATGAGTAGGAGTGGCGCCACTTATAGAATAGGCTTTTACACTTTCAGAACAGAATTTTACAAATTCAATAAGTGCTAACTAACATAGTGCAACATATTGGAGGAAGCTAGTCTGAACTGTGATTTTTCTTTTATTCCTATAGGAAGTCTAGTTTACAGGGGAATGTAAGTAAATAACTTGTTGTCTGAATACTAAGGAGGTTTAGTTTATAGGAGGATGTTAGGACATATGAAGTAGGTGCTTTGGTTGACTGAACTTGTTGGCTGAAAGCTAAGGAGGTTTAGTCTACGAGAGGATGTTAGGATATATGAAGTAGGTGCTTTGGTTGACTGAACTTGTTGACTTATTGACCACATCCCATTCTGTATACAAAGAAAAGTGTAATACTTTGTTTAGTAATGAAAAACAGAACACGTCTCTTAAAGAAACTTTCTCTCAAATTTTCACTTGCTTTCTCACACTTTCTTGTTGTTTCTTTCTACCTTTTACTTCTCATTACCACTATCAATAGCCAACCACCACCGTCGACCACCACTGACACTCGATAGAATGGCGCACGATTGGCCGTCTATGTCAGTCCTGCATTGGCAAAGCCATTTTAGCCATGGATCACAAATCTATGGCTATGAAAAGGCTAGATCTTTGGTCGTGAAAAGGTCAGATCTTTGGCCACGAAACGACCAGATCTGATCATTATAGGTCCATGGCTGGAAAAGGCCTTACTGGTGCACTACCGGCCATATCCCACCAGTCATGCACCATTACGGCAACTAACACTGGCGGCCAGCAATGGTGAGTAATTGCCGGTGGTGGTTTTGGTTGGCTGAGGGTATTTTGTTAACTTTTAAATTTTTTTTGTGGCTTGGGTGTTTTAGCTAATTTCTTAAATGTAGAGGGGTTGGGTTATGGTTATTTGGTAGACATTTGAGGGCAATTGTGTCCAAAATGGTATTTAATTAAGGGCAAAATATGTATAAAAATCAGATTACCTGGTAATGTTATAATCCCAAGGGTAGGGGAGGGTATCAGATTACCCCCTACATTACCAACAATAAACACTATTTGCAATAAAAGATTCCCGTAATATTTTATTATTTGCAAACTAAACTCCGAAATTTTGCAAAATAAACGAAGATTACCCCCGTCATCTTATATGCCCCCAATCCAAATGCACCCTTAGAGTAATAGGCTTTACCTAGTAGTGATTTTATATGAGGACGGATGACAATTAGGGGATTACAACGCTATCCAAATTACTTTAAAAGGGTTGCAATGACCTAGATTAAGTAGGCTTGAAAATATAAAACAAGACTAATGTTAAATACGCATTATTAATTTTTTAATAACTGTTTGCTCAACATAACATATAACCTGTTGTTTAGGTACGATTAGTAAATAAGGAAAAAAAAATATACATTAGGATGTCAGTAGAGCTAGTAGCCTTGACTTATTGGGAGAATGGGTTGTTGGAAGATTTTAACCTAATGAAAAGGTTGTTTGTAAAAGAACCCGAGCTAATGATCCAAGAATAAACTTCTTGAATAACTAAGATAACTTCATGGAACTAATTTTAGATCAAACAACTGCTTAATAAAGCAAGTTTTGAAATTTACAATGAGTTTTGCACTGCGCTCATAGCAATCACCAAACAACTTTCATTACATAAAATAATACTATAGATTTCATGTGGTATCCCAAATTTTATAACTTTGTTATTGTTATTCTAAATTTTTTGCTCCTTAACCTTTTGTGTTCAAACAATCTTTACATATGTTTTTAAATACTTCTTCTCTATTAAAATATATAAAAGCTTTAGCTTTTATATTTTTGTTGATTATTTTAAATTATATGTTCATGCTTTCTCTCTTTATTTTTTAGTGTTAGCTTTGTCTTTGGACACAAATTGTTCTTCAATTGATTTTATCTCACGAAAAGAAGATCGAAATGGAGTTTAAGAATGTGAAATCTTAGGGTTCGAGAGAAGAATGAGCTGAAATGTTCTAGAAATACTTTGATTGATAAAATGAGAGTGAGTACAGTAACTGTCTTATAACCTCTTTTTTACATTGTGAAATGACAGCATATTGAATCTATTTATCAACATTAGATAAAATGGTAGCATATGGTAGGTAGCTTAACACTTTTGTCTAACATCCCCCCTCAAACTAAATTGGGTTGTAGTTTCAGCTTGACATTCCTTTTTGCAAACTATCATCTTGTAACTTGACAATAGCAACATCTTGTAACTTTAACAACAACTTCAATAATGACTTAATCAACACATTAATTGCAGCAACAATAGCATGTTGTACTTTTAGCAACAACAACAAAATTGACTTCAGTGCATTTTGATAGCTTACAGTAAACAAACTGATGCAGCAACAATAGCATCTTGTACTTTTGGTTGCTTACAGCAAACAAAATTGACTTTCTGGAATTTTGCACTTTGAGCAACAACAGCAAACTAACTTCATCAGTTCTGATTCACTTTGATAGCAACAAAAGAAAACTAATTTCATTAGTTCTGATTCACTTTGATAGCAACAATAGTAAACTAACTTCATCAGTTTTGATTCACTTTGATAGCAACAACAGCAAACTAACTTCATTAGTTTTGATTCACTTTGATAGCAACAACAGCAAACTAACTTTATTAACTTCAAACTCAGTCAATAGTATTTTCACTTTTCTCATTGGCTGCTATCACATTTAGCTTTTGTTTTGATGTATGAAACTGAGCTGTTGACAGTGCCTTGGTAAGAATATTAGCAATTTGTAATTTGGAAGGGACATACCGCATTGTAATTTTCTTAGCAAGAACTTGCTCTCTGATGTAGTGGACATCTATCTCTATAGGTTTTGTTCTGGCATGGTTGATTGTACTAAAAATCACAAATGAATAGCTATTTTAATGTAAGATATATGTCAGGAAATACTTGTTCTAAAATCCTAAATTGCCAACTTGAAATGAGCACATAAAATTTTGAAATAGGTGAACCATATTTTAAATATTAACTAGTTTGATCCAGGATTAATATTATGAGATTTTTGGAAACCCTTCTCTAAATTATATGATGATTCAGTGGACCTCAGTTGAAAAAAGTGACATGTAGCTAAAATTTTTATGCCATGTTGTAAGGATTTTAAGGATTGGTTACTAGTAGCTTCCTATTATTAATTTATATATGCATTAATGCATTATGAACTTACGATATTGTAACATACTCAATTTCTAGTTTTTAAATAATGTATTAGTAGTTGAAATTATTATGTAGATTTTTTTTTTTTAATTTAGTGATAAAAAATTACCAAACAACTATTTAATATTATTTTAACTGGAAAAAAAGTTTCAAAATCAAATAATAAATATTTTTAGAAGATGTATCAAACCACTGTTTTGTCTTAAAAACCCTTTCCAAAAAATGTATAGGACAACTATTCAACATTTTATCAAACTTTAATATACTTTTCAGATATTTTACCAAACACATTTTCAAAATCTGATTTAATTCGATTTGATTCAACTCAACTCCACTTAAAATACCTTTTTAGAATAACATTTTTAAAATAGTCTAACAAAGAGGCCCTAAAGAACACTATATAAGCAAGTCTTCAAATGCGTAAAGATCAAGCATTGTGAGAAAGTGTTTCAAAGGGAAAGTTTTGTGAGAAGAAGTTTCAAGATGCAGCTCTTAGAGAGAGAGTTACATGGGCGAACTCTTAAAAAGAGATTTATGAGAGGCCAACATAGAGGTCAATTTCAGAAGTAAACTAAGGAATCCTCAAGCTCTTAGGTTTGAGTTTGTGACCACACAAATACAGAGGTTTTTAATCATAAGGATAAGGTTTTGGGAGAGAATAGAAAGAGGTTTCTTCTTTGAGTGAAAGAAACATGTGTGAGAGAAATCAAGTCTAACTAGGTCAAGAGTTCATGTATTATGTAGACCTGACAAAACAGGTCCACACCCAAAAAAAATATAAGGTATGAGTCCATATGTATGGACCCTTTTTTTTCTACCCGTACCCAGCCCTGCCTTTTTTTTGGTAGGTGGGCCGGGTATACCCGTGAGTACTTGTAAAAATTAGAAAAAAAATTGCCTTAAGACACTTCTAAACTTTCTCTTCTCCTCATTCTCACATCACATACTCGCGGGCCGGGGCAAATGATTAAAAGGCCATGTTGGCCTTGAATTTAACTAAAAGACCATGTAGTTTTTTAGGCTTTACTAAATGGCCTTATTTTTTATTAAGACAAACTAATAACAATTAAACACTAATCATGGATTAATTAGGATTAATGAAGTATTGTGTAATCTTTTAAAAATTATAATATGTCCCAAAAACCTGAAATTCTTGCAAACAAACACAAACATAGCATCTTCTTCTTCTTCTTCCTCCCGCCATTAACGCATCCCTCCCCTGGTTGCTGTTTATTCTAAGCTTTGTCTACATCTTCTTCTTCGTCTACATCTTCTTCTTCATTTGCATCTTCTTCTTCCTCTACATCTTTTTCTTCCTCCTTCTTATACATCTTCTTCTTCCCGCCATTAACACTATATTCTTCCTCCGCCATTAACATCTTCTCTGCCACAGATCCTCCTTCTCCTACTCCTCGTCCTCCTCTTCCTCCTGAAATTTTGTCTAGGTATGTGTATCTCCCATTTCCATTTTATATTTTGATTTACAAAGATTTAATGATGGATTAGGTTTGGGTTATGATTTTGATTTAGTTGTTTAGGTTGTTGGGTTGTGTTTGATGTAATGCAAGTTGAAAGGAGTGAAATTCGTTGAATATTTTCTTGTATTGTGGGTAGTTGGGGGTGGTAGCACCGATTGTAGGTAGAGATGACTGAAAATGTGTTATGGATATGATGGATTGCTTAAGCGATCTAGTATGTCTGGTATAATGCAGTAGATCATAGATTGCTTAAGCGATCTAGTATGTCTGGTATAATGCAGCAGATCATAGATTGCTTAAGTGATCAGGTATATGGCAGAAGATCGCTTGAGCGATCTGCTATAAGTCTGGTATATGGTAACAGATCGCTTAAGCGATCAAGTAAATGGCAAAAGATCGCTTAAGCGATCAGACTTATTTATACAAGATCGCTTAAGCGATCCAGTAAGTGATATACTAGATCACTTAAGCGATACACCAGATCGCTCAAGCGACTCTGTAGATAAATTTTAAAATCTGTCAACCCTTAATACATCAGTTAATAATTTTTTTTTCTTGCATTATAGGTACTTGACATTTATTAGACATGGGACAAGTTGTTTTGGGTGTTGAATATTTTGGTGAGTGGGTGGAGGAAGAAAGTTGTTGGAAGTGGATTGGGAAGAGCCAAGAAGTTATACCAATTACTATGAACATAGAGGATATTTTTGATGAGTTGATTGATGAAATAATTAGAAGAGGTGATTTTAGTTGCTCACGTAGTGATATAGTTGTGAAGTATGTTTTAAGTAGAGTTCCTAAACATTATAAGGTACCTCCTACTATATTAAAGTCGGATGAAGGTGTGAAGTTATATATGATTGATGTGGCCGATAATGGTTCGAGGCCGATTTTAAGGGTTTCTTTTGTAGATAAATCGTTGGAAGTTGGTTCAAAGGAAAGGGATAACAAGGAAGTTGGTGGGGAAAATGTTGGTTTTAATTTGAACTATGAGGGCATTGATTTCTTAGTTGAAAAGTAAAGAGTAGACGGTGATTTGAATTGTGAGGAGGACAATGTAAATGATGTTGGTCATGTGTGGCAAAATGAAAATGCTTACGAGGAGGACCCTATACATGTTCCCACAGATGTAGAGATTCCTTTAAATACAGATTATGCAGAAGGTGTACTTTGTGAGGAAGAGAACAATATGATTCTTTATGTAGGTTTAGAGGCGGCAATAGCAGGTAGTAGTGAATCAACTCATTTTTTTATTGATGGATTGGACTTGCGCGTAAGGTATTTATTTGGCAACAAAGAGGAAATGGTAAGGAAGCTAAAACTTGTTGCTGTAAGAGATAATTTTGAGTTCATCACCAAAAAGTCTAATTCATCGATAGTGATGGCTTCATGTTGTGACCGAAAGTGCAAGTAGCGGGTTTATTGTAAAAGGTTGGTGGAGTCCGAAAAATTTATTGTTAGCACATATACTCGTAAGCATACATGTGGGTTGGGACATATTTCAAGTGAGCATCAACAAGCCTCCGTTGATGTTATTGGACAATTTGTCAAAAGTCAATTTGTTAAAGGGAAACGTCCATCTCCTAATTATATTTAGAGACTTGTGCATACAGAGTTGGGATGTGCTTTTAGTTACTGGAAATGTTAGAAAGGGAGACAACATGCACAAGATTTTGTGAGAGGCATGCTAGAGCATGGGTATGCAGTATTAGAAGCGTACCGTTATATACTTGAGTTGACAAACTAAGGTAGCAAGACGACTTTGAAGTAGGACAAGAATATGAGGTTTAATTATTTTTTTGTTGCTTATAGTTCTACTATATGGGGTTTTGTAAACATAATAAAGGTGTTGGCTGTTGATGGTTGCTTTTTGACGGGAAAGTATGGAGGTACATTGTTGATGGTCACTGCACAGGATAACAAGAATCACACATATCTCGTTGCATGGTGTGTGGTTGACTCTAAGAATGACAAGTTGTGGACTTGGTTTTTTCAACAATTACATACGATAGTGTCTGATAGTGACGAGTTGTGCATAATATATGATAGGCACAACTTTATAAAGAAGGGGATTGCCACTATTTACCCTAAAGCACATCACATATTATGTATGAGGCACCTTGGTGAGAACATAAAACAAAAGTATAAGTGTGTTGGCCTCCTTCAGACATACTACATTGCAGCAAAAGCTTATCGAGTTGATGAGTTCGAGGAGCACTTCCAGTAAATCCAAATCAAGGATGATAGAATTGCTAAGTATCTTGAGCATGATGTTGGTTTCGAGCGATGGAGTATAGCTTACTTTCTTGGGAAAAGGTTTGATGTCATGACCACGAACATAGCCGAGTACATAAATTCAAAGTTGTTAATAGAAAGAGAATTTCCAATAGTTGCCTTTTTTTATGCAATCCAGAGGATATTGTCACGGTGGTTCCATGAGCATCGTACGAAGTTAGATAATTTTACCATAATCCTTGTTTCGTCAACTGAAAAATTATTGCAAGAACGTATGGAACTTTCAAATGCACTATTTTCCTATCCTCTTAATGCTCAAGAGTTCACCATGTGCGGCTATGGTCCGGAAGCCCTAGTTAACATTCTTAGTAAAACTTGTAGTTATAAAGTGCTTGACATTCAATGTTTACCTTGTTCTCATGCACGAGCAGCACTGAAACACTAATTGAAGCCGGATTTTGGTTCAAGAATTTACATGGAACTTTGCTTCCCTCTCTATATGGAAAATCACTACATGCTGGCTTATTCGGAAACGATATATCTAATTCCTCCAGAAGATCAGTGGGTGGTGTCGCCAGAGTTGGTTGACATTATCATCCATCCGCCATTTAAGAAGACAGAAAAGGGGAGAAAAAGAGTTAAGTGTATTCCATCAGCCTCTGAGGTTCCTCGGAGGATGAATAAGTGCTCAATTTGCAAGCAACCTGGCCACAAAGAGAAGCAGTTGCTAGAATCGATCACATGCAAATCCAAAAAATTAGGTTTGAATTGATCAGTAGCAAGAAAGCAAGTAGTTTGCAGATAAGATCAGATCGCTTAAGCGATCGGTTGTTATCTGTAGATCTAAACAATAGATTGTTTAAGCAATCTTAGGTCGCTTAAGCGATCTGATGTTCATATCTACATATAACAGATGATCGCTTAAGCGATCCTTGGTCGCTTAAGCGATCCTTGGTCACTTAAGCAATTTGCTCTTATCTGCAGATTTGAACATCAAATCACTTAAACGATCTACTGCTTAGATCAGATCTGAACACTAGATCGCTTAATCGATCTGCTGCTTAGATCAGATCTGATAACCACTAGATTGCTTAAGCAACGTAAAGTCCCTTAAGCGATTTTTTCTTATGTAAAGATCTGACAAGCAAATCGCTTAAGCGACCAAAGATCGCTTAAGCGATTTGATGAAGTTATTATGTTTCTCTTTTGTGGTGCATTAAATTGATTTTATGTTCCTGTATTTCCAGCTATGTCATCAAGAAGAATGATAAAATCGGGAGAGTTTCCAAAGCCAACCGTTGAAGAGTTGTTGTTTTCCATTTTTTACGTTTTAAATTTAATTGTTACCTTGAATAAATCATCATTTATAATGTATTAAATCAAATAAATTATTTTTCATTTTCATCCATTTTAAAAAGGGTTTAAGTAAGTAAAATTTTGCATATTACCTCGGTGTGGCACTAATTGCTACCCAAAGAAGTAAGACAGGCAAAATAAATATTATCAACATAATTGTCATATCAAATCAATCAATCAATCAATTTACTGAATTAGTCACGAGTGTGACATGTTAGTAGAAACGTACCTCATTTCACAAATATGGATGGTTATGATTGAATATAGAGCTCACCCACAATACGAAATATAATTTCTCACTCAAATGTGCACAATATCAAAAGATTGATGAGATAAGAAGCAAAATGGCCTTGGTCACTTAAGCGATCATGAATTGCTTAAGCGACCAAGGCCAAAATTGAAGAATCGCTTAAGTGATCTTGAGTCTGCCTTGGACATGATCGCTTAAGTGATCCACGATCGCTTAAGTGACCAAGGGTAAATGTGAAGAATTGCTTAAGCGAAATATTAAATCGCTTAAGCAATCGTGCACCTGGGGTGACTTGATTCTGCCTTGGACATGATCGCTTAAGCGACCAAGGGTAAAAGTGAAGAATCACTTAAGTGAGACCTTAAATCGCTTAAGCGATTGTGCAAAATTCTGCCTTGGATATGATTGCTTAAGCGATCATAGATCACTTAAGCGATTAAGGGTAAAAGTGAAGCATCGCTTAAGTGATTTTGATCCTGGCTTGTACGCTTAAGAAAGACCTAAAATCACTTAAATGATCCAGTGTAGTTAGATGACCTTTATTCGGCCTTTGACAAGATTGCATCAGCGATTTATTATTGCTTAAGCAACCAAGGCTAAATAGACAGGATCACTTAAGCGAAACCATATATCCTTAAGTGATTAAGGGTAATTTATTTTGGTACTTTAAAAACATTAAAATTTGTATTATATAGAATCATTCTATACTTTAATATTTCTTTTCCATGTTTATCTACAGAAGTAAAAAAATTAATTTAATTAAAATATAATTTTGAAAAAAAAATCGATTAAGTGATATAAATAATCAAATCAATTGACACAAGACAGATCATGGTCCATTGAAGTAATCGTATAGTCAAAATTGAAGCTTATTTCAATCTAATAATTCTCAAATACATCATCCATATTTATCAAATGAGGTACGTTTCTACTAACGTGTCATGCTAGTGTGCTATGACATTCATCTATATATCATACGGTTGTAACCTTAATACGTGTTGATGGAATTAGGTTGCATATAATCCTTCTTAATTGGCCTTAATAAGTGTTACTAACTGATGTTGCTTAACATGAACATTAATAATCATGTTATGTTGTGAACTTTTGAAGTTCACATTAATATCACTTAATATGGGGTTGACAACCAACTCCAAAAAACAGAAAAGAAAAAGGAATTGCATAAGCAATCTAGTGTTTATAAGCTTTCATCACTTAAGCGATAATGTTGATCGCTTAAGCGATCTTGTGAAATGCATAATAAAAATAATCCGAATACACTAGATCGCTTAAGAGATTTCATTTCTCGCTGAAACGATCATGTATATTTAGCCTTAGTTGCTTAAGCAATCTAGGACAGTTGCTTAAGCGATCACGTGCAAGCAAGAATTAAGATCACTTAAGCGGTGCTTCACTTTTACCCTTGGTCACTTAAGCGATCTATGATCACTTAAGTGATCACGTACAAGGTAGAATCAAGATCTGTCCAGATGCACAATCGCTTAAGTGATTTAATACCTCGCTTAAGTGATTCTTTGCTTTTACCCTTGGTCGCTTAAGTGATTTGGGATCGCTTAAGTGATCAAGTCTAAGGCAGAAGCAAGATCTGCCTAGATGCACGATCGCTTAAGCGATTTATGGTCTCGCTTAAGCAATTCTTTACTTTTTCCCTTGGTCGCTTAAGCAATTTTGGATCGCTTAAGCTATCAAGTCTAAGGCAGAATCAAGATCTGCCTAGATGCACGATCGCTTAAGCAATTTATGGTCTCACCTAAGTGATTCTTTGCTTTTACCCTTGGTCGCTTAAGCGATTTGGTATCGCTTAAGTGATCAAGTCCGAGGCAGAACCAAGATCTGCCCAAATGCACGATCGCTTGAGCCATTTATGGTCTCGCTTAAGTGATCAAGCCCAAGGCAGAATCAAGATCTGCCTATATGCACAATCGCTTAAGCAATTTATGGTCTTGCTTAAGCAATTCTTCACTTTTACCCTTGGTCGCTTAAGTTATTTTGGATTGCTTAAGTGATTTTGGATCGCTTAAGCGATCAAGTCCAAAGTAGAATCAAGATCTGCCAAGATACACGATCGCTTAAGTGATTTATGGTCTTGCTTAAGAGATTCTTTACTTTTGCCCTTGGTCGCTTAAACAATTTTGGATTGCTTAAGCGATCAAGTCCATGGCAAAATAAAGATCTACCTAGATGCACGATCGCTTAAGCGATTTATTTTCTCGCTGTATAGAAAACCCTTGATGTGTTGATGCAATTAGGTTGTCAAATTTAGTAGAAAATATGGAATTAATATGTGTTGGTAAATAAACTCAAACTCAAAAAAGGGAAAGAAATACTGAATTGCTTTTGTAAAAATCTGAAATGTGTCAATTACATTAAATTACAACATTATAGACAACAATAAATGTCCTATATACACCTAAAACAAAAGCAGGGCCAGCAGCCTCCATCTCCCTTCTTCATCATTCTCTTCAGCTACATCCCTATCCTCCAAAATTATCCTGCACACCTTCAACATTAGCAGCAGTAGCAACAACATTTTCGTCTTCTTCTACAACACCCCTTCCAACATTATCCAGCCTTGGCCTTGGCCACAAAGCATACATAACACCACAACCCAAGTATCAATAGCGTGACGCCTAAATACACCAGTTGATCCAATTCAAGACAATCCAATTATTCAAGATAACCTAATAAGATAGCATCACATAAACTACAAAATTCTAAGTCCAATTTCCATACCTTTTGATGATAACATCAACAATGACTTGGATTGGGTTCTGGTTAGTCAAAAAGGATCCGTGTGCCCATGAAAGCACTCAACAACCCAATGCTCCTGACAGTTGCTCATTGTTTCGTCATTCAAGCCGTCCATCGAGATGTTGGTCATGTCAAACTTAATAAATTTTAGTGCATATGCCCCACAATCAGCATTACAATAGGTGGAAGACATTAGCATTAGAATCAGCTTATAGAATAATTGTATTATGTAAGTTTTATAAAAAATTTACCTTGAGTCATTTGTCAGGACGGGAAGGCTCTTGAGTGGCCACTTTCCCGTCAGTAGTTCATCACCCAAGTGCTGAAACATCTCGCTGTCATGTAACAACCATGGGAACAATATACACAGTGGCTGTAATTCTGTCTCCAACTGCCTATATTGACAAATACTTGGGTTGCAGTCAAGGATATGTAGCAAACCCTCCTCTAGTAACACGACAATGGTTATCCAATGCATATCCTTGATGTTCATGCTGCACTATATTCTTTTAACATTTGCCCAACTGTTGCCATGTTTGGGTCTTTCCTCCTGTACATACTGCATCGTCCTATCATCAAACTAAAAATCATCAGGGACATCGTCAAAGTCATATGTGGCCAATCTTTTCTATTTGCCTCCCCTTGTTGCACCTCTATCAGTGGCCTTTTTTATTAAAGTGTCATATGTAGTTATTAGCATTTGGCCAAAGGTCACATAGGTGATGACACAATATGGATACAAAATATCACCATTACTACTCTATCGTAGCCTCTTAAGTGCCAATACCTCATCGATATGTTGCATTAAATAAAAACAACATGATAAGTATACAATACCTCATGGAAAACATAAGAGAAAATAACTCACCGAGTCGTCGAGCCACCTACCCATTGTCAACATCTTTTCAAACCACTCTTGGGGATAATCCCCAATCTTGCACTTCACATGCCCATCACTTCCAGAATCATATTGTAATAGGCATAGAAGAGTTTCTTCTTTTTCTCATCTATTGGCTTATACAAATCGACCTTTAACTCCTTTGTTTTCACTTACCCACTTCCTTCGCCTTCCTCTTCCATTTTCACTTTCCCACTTCTTTTGTGTCCCACCTCACCCTCCTTCATTTCCTCTGCCTATCTCCTTACCCTTCTCCATTTTTACTTTTCCACTTTCACGGACTTCCTCATTTTTCTCTTAGTTTTCCTCTTCTTTCCATACGTTATTGCTGTGTAAGTAGAAATTGCGTGCTTACTCTTTCGGCTCTCTCTTTTATGCTTAGGTTGCACTTCAACAACTTTCAATACCCCACCAACTTCCTCCTCCACCCTACCAACTTTCTCCGCCACCCCATCAGCTTTCTCCTCCACCCTTTTCATCCGCTCTTCCATCTTCTCAAACCTCTCATAAATGGCTATGGTAAAACTCTCAAACAAACTATTATGAGGTCAACCACCTCATTCTCCTGACCCCGACACCTCAGCAAAGCGGTACTTGTTGTACTGGTTTGCCAATTAGGTGAAGGCGTACGAACCTCTTCATCCTCTTCCCTCTTCTCCTCCATCACGTCGATTGGAGCTTTATCATCCTCGGCGTCAACAACATTCTCAAGCAGTAGCCCTGCAATTGCACTCACATGCGTGACCCCTTCTAGGTCCCGCATTAGGCGGTCTATCCCTTCATCTGCTGCATTGTCTAGTGATTTGAACGATGTAACATACTCCTCTCCTGCTTCACCCCTAGTAATGGTAAGGAAGGGACAAACGACTCCCTACAATAAGAAAAAAATAAATCAAAATAAGCGATATTTAAAAGCAAGTGCATATTCAAAAGATTAGTCCTTTAATTTTACCCGAGCCCCTTGAATTTCCATGTCTAGTTTGTCATAATTCCAATGGGTACACTTCCCTATGTGCCACCTTAACATCTTAGGAAATTGCAGTCGCTCATCCAAAGTCTTCATCCTCCTCCTTGCCTTCGCAAGAATAGGGATGACCTCATACATCCAAGCCTACATTGTAAAAAAACAGTCCATATCATAATTAAAACACATATAATACAAAAAATATAGAAAAAGCTATAAATATTTACCTGCATTGCCCATGGGAAGCCAAACAAATTGTACGTGCTCAGTCTATTCTTCTCAACATATTAGCAATGCTTTAATGCCATGTCTTTTCCTTGTAAGGAGTCCATGGTTAGCTGAAATGATACTCTTCCATATGGATAAGCATTAAAGAAGTCCATGTTGCTTGCAAACTTCACCCAATCCATATTAATGACTTTTGTTGAGTTAGGAGCCAATCGAATGCACGAACCATACCAGACACATCTTGAACCTCTCTGAAGAGGTATACCCACCTTCTACTAACCTTTCCTCTAAATTGTGTACTGTAATAGATGCCTTCTCCCCTAAAACCTTTTTAGCCAAGTTATTGGCTGCCCTACTCTTATTTATTCTCTCTTGCTCTTCCGCATCTAGAAATCTCCCATATCTTAATCCTGTCATCAGGGCATATTCCATCATCCCAAAACGTAATGGCTTCCTATCCACCACGAACCACATTTCATTTTTGTTTTTTTAGCTTTTAACTGAGTGCAGCAACTTATAAGGCATTCCTTGCCCCCAGAACTCCTTTTTACAATTTTCTCCGATGTTCACAAAATGACCGAAATAACTTTCTTTGAATCGGTCCATACCCTTCTTTTTTTCCTGTAAAATCTACATTATTCTCATAAAAACTTGCCAACTCGACCTAACTGTCACCCTTACAGGGAAGTATGGTACCTTATCGCTTACAACCTCCAACTCATAGTCATTATAATTGATGTTTTAGAAAATCTGCACAATCAATATAAACTAAATATCAACGAAAAAAAAAAAAAACCAAAATAGCCAATAGGCTGCCAATTTAGGGTATATGGACTTCGAGGGCATCAGGGAGTGGGTGTTTTTGGCATCGAAAGGACGGGGAAGCTAATGCAAGCCCTATAGAGGCTGTTATGGCAGGTTCCATGAAGTTGGAGGGCTAAGGATGGCAGGAGGTGATGGAATAAGGGGGCTAGAGGGCTGCCCTACAATATGCAGGGTAGCCCTCTAACCCCCTTATTCTGCCACCTCTTGCCCTCTAACCTCCCACAAACAACCTCCCTACGACCTTTATTGCCTTCCCCCATCCTCTGGAACCCAAACAAAGCCACTCCCCCAATGTCCGCCAATTGCTCGACAAAACGACACAACCAACATAACAATAAAACCAACTACATGTCCCCCAAATTTGCACAAATCAATCAAATTTCTCATCAAATTCAAAACAACAAGTAAAAAAATACCCTTCCTTCACCAACGTCCTCCTCCTCGCCTGAATTCTCACCGACGTCCTTGTCTTCAAAACCATTTTCTAATTCTTCTCTCTGTTCTTGTGTCGTCGTTGTCTCCTCTGCCTCTAGACCCCTTTGACTCATCGGATGATCCACAAAAATAGCCTTTGAAAAGCCACCACCACCAGAGTCTAGGATTTGGAATGGGATTGGGTTTTCTTCCTTTTTGTGAATATCAGCCATGATTTTGTGTAAGACAGCTTTAGGATCGAATATTTTCCAGAAATATGGCACTTTTATCGTCGAAAATCGTAGAGAAATCAAAGGTGTTCATCGGTCATTTTTTGGGTATATGGCTCGATTAAGCGATTTTGAAGGGTGGGGGTCATTTTTAATTTTTAAAATTTAAACAAACTTTTGTTAATAATAATATAACCCACATATGTTTAAATCTTTTCATCTTAACCTGTTTTACATGTTTAATGAATCCTAAGTGTGCCACATCAGCTTTTCTAACTTAAAAAAAAATTGCAAAATATTTTCAGGGTTATTTTTTTAAATGTAAACTTGGGAGGTCTGGCCAATTAAATTTCCTCCGCGAGCTGCCACCTCTCTCAACTCCCTTCGCCAATGCCACTGCCACTAGCACCGCCGCCGCTCTTCCATTCATTACCCCTAGTTGCATCCTCTTGAATGTTGTATGTTCCAGTCCGTTCTTTTCCTCCATTTTTTATAAACACAACCTTGCTCAACTCTTCTGAACAAATTGAAGGGATTGTATAAAAATTGTCAAGTGATTTGGCTACATTAAGCATGTGGGTTGAGTCATGTTCTTGAGTTGTGTTCTTGTTGTCTTAAATACCTAGTATGTAGTTCTTCACTTGGGTTAAATTGATTTCTAGAAAAAATTTTTTTTTAGTTTTTTTTTTTTTTCTTTTTCTTTATTTTTTTCCCATATGGGGTGTTTAATGTTTATATTGATTTGATTTACGAATTCCTTGAAATATGAGATGTAGATTTTTTTGGCTTTTTTAGATGTTGATGAACAAGCAATGGCTTTTGGCTTAAAATGTTGGACAATAGAGTTGTCATTAATTTTATTAAAATTTTTTATGGGTTGTTATTTGATTCAGATATTTGGTTGTGGATTTTTTTTTTTAATTTATTTTACATCTTGTGCTCTTGTTGTCTTGAATACTAGTAGGTAGTTCTTCACTTGGGTTGAATTGATTTTCCAAAAAAAATTCTTCATGGGTTGTGTCGTTCTTCAATTTCTAGAAATTGTTTCCCAAATGGGGTGTTTATATTGATTTGATTTACAAATTCCTTGAAATTTGAGATGTAGGTTTTTTGGCTTCTTTAATTGTTGATGAACAACTAAAGGTTTTGGCTTACTTCCAATTTCCAACACCAGAGTAGAAAAGACTTCAAATTTCATAATAAAAAACATTAATAAGGTTTAAATCTCTTTTAACTAGTTAATATGCATAATGCATCTAATTTTGTGGGGGTGTAATTGTAACAAATGAAAATGGCATGAATTTTGGGGGTGTAATGTCATAATTTAAAACTTCTATAAACAGTGCAGGTACTCGCGGGTCCACCCGTACCTGCATAGGGTATGGCATGGGTCCAATATTTTAGACATGTTTAGAGCAACCTGTTTAGGGCCTGTACCAATAGGACCTGCACCCGACCCACTCGCTTGTTTTCCTAAGTCTAGTGTTAGGAACATGCTTACTTGCATGATGTTTTTTAGCGACATGGTCTTTATTTAAGTCAAAAACTTGCACGTGCAAAGTGCTAAACTGTCCTTAGAAATTACACATGAATGATTATGATCATATACAAAGACTGAATAATAAATGAGATATATGGTTTTTAAAGTGGTTCGGATGCCTAAAGCGAATCGTATGTCCACTGTTTCTTTTATATATGAGAGATTACAAGAGGTCGCGTATAGCGAACAGCGAGCAGAGGTACAACAACTAAGTATTCAAAGAAAATATCAAGTCAGTCTCTTTCTCGTAGTTTATCTTTGCTCTGAAAATAGAAATTACAATTAGATAGCGGGTTTAGTATCAGAATCCCGAAAATGAGAGGGGGAGTCCTTTATCTATATTAGAGGAATTTAAGGTAATGATCACATATCTGCAAGTGGTTAGGTGCCATGCAAGTCCTTCCTTGCCTCCCATTGGCTGGTAACTTAGGAAATATCCTCAAATTACCTAGGGCTTAGACATGTGTGCGACCCTCAATCACTCATAGACAAAACTTGAATCTGCCAAGTTGATGATAGCCATATTATTTTTGTCATGGAGCGACATGGCAACTCCTAGGCGGCTCAAAATTTTCTGAACTCTGATTGGCACTCATTGACGAAGGCTAATGTCAACCCTGATTTTTTAGGCATAACAGAAGCTCCCCAGTTCTTAAGGTTTAAAGATTGAATCTTAAGAACTTCATGATTATGCAGCGACCTGAGTTGTCTCAAGCCACATTGTTACAAATGACATGAGGCTGATAACTTGACTTGACCAGTGAATTGAGTGTAGATCGTGACATTGGTTTTCGAGAACTATGCAAGCGACCTGATGTGATCATTTCAAAAAGGTCCAATGACCCGATTCAAATCATGATCAGCGCTATGAAAATGCGTTTCGCGTTCTACCAGTCATTCACAACCTAAAAACTCTTAGAAAATCTTGTTGTCGAAAATTGAGAATCATTTTGCTAGGTGTTCGAATTCGACATGTGGAAAAGATGTCTTATTTGAATGACCTCCTCAGATGTTATCCATTGTGCTTCACAGTTGTCTTGGTCAATAAAACAAGCTTTATTTGACAGATGTGTCTCGGCGTAATAAGTGGCAACCATGAGCATTAAATGCAAGCCATGCTAAAACGACATTCCCTTTTGAAGTATTAAATATGGATGAGAGCGCATTTAATGTGGAGGAGATAATCATGCTAGCGTTTGGCGATTTCAATAACAAGAAACTCTAATTGATCTTCACAAAGTGTGAAGGTTACTCTTCGTGCAGATTAATAACACCTGGTCATAATCAATTGCTGGAAATGCGTTCCCACCTAAACGTTGCTTATAAAAGAAAACAAGCATCGTCTTCCACCCTATAAAACCCAAAGGCCATTCCAAGTTTTTCCATATAACTCAAACTTTTAGAGAGAAAAACAGCATTTTTGCACTCAAGAGACTAGTTCATCTTTTCCTAGTTAATGCACACTCAACGCTATGACAGGGCATCCGTTCCTAACAATCAAGAGGTAAAGAAACTTCTTCATTTTTCTCTTTTCATTCCTGTCAAAAACTTAGTTTTTATAGTAATGGGGGGTGCAAATGTTTGGTAGGCTTAGATGATGAACATTATTGGGTAGTGTTTAAAAAGAAACACTTTTAAGAGTTGAAACCTATCGCATAAATCTTTAGCAGCTACGGAAGAGAAACCAGGGTTATTTTACTCTTCTGAGTCATCATACAAGGTAACTTATGCGAAGTTTGAGTCACCCCTACATGTCACCCTTTTACAAACTCTAAAAGCGGTGGAGGTCCCCAAGGCAAGAATAGTTGAAGAGGGAAGCTCACAACCACCGGGCACCTCGACGGGTCCCAAAAAGGTGATACGATCAACCATTTTCAAAGGAAGAAATACAAAGAGCAATTAACCAATACGCGATCAATGTAAATGTCTTCTAGTACAAGTCACACACTGCTTAAGATCCTCCCAAGGGATTGGTTGCGATCTCAGAGATGATCTATTAATATGGAGTGAGGATACCCTTTTACCCCTACATTAGGTTGATTCTTGAACACTTCATGATCGTGCCATTCCAACTTATGCCAAATGCATATATGATAGCAGTTACTATGTATATCGCATTGGCGAACACAATCTCGGTGAGCCAACAATAGAGGAACACGGTTGCACCTATTACTTAAAGAAGAGTAAAGATAAAGATTCGTACTACCTCTACAAGCGATCAACGATCGAGGGAGGGATACTTGGTTACCTCAACAACGTTGGGGCTTACGAAACCAAGTATTTTTTCTTCAAGTACGATGAAGTCTGTAATTTTAAGGAGTCGAGTAGGTTTTCCTTCTAATTCTCAAATCGCTCATCTTTTAGCTTTGACTATTCCTTAATATATTAGGCTAACGAACACTTTGCTTTCTTGCAAGAAACAAAAAGACCAGACTATCGGCACCAGTTGATCATAGCCGTATTGAAGCATTTGGTCAATTGCTTGACTAGAGTCGCGATGCAAGACTGCTCATGACTATTGCTAACCTTTGGAAGTACGAGTTTTTCACCCCTGACGCATCTTTAGAAGGTACAGCTTGTAAGTATTTCTTACACAGAAAAACTTTAAGTCTTTATTAACAAAAGAAGACTTTTTATTTATTTATTTATTTATTTATTTTTTGCTAACACATCTTTATGTCATGTAGCAACTATGCCACCGAAGGTCGCAAAGACGACAAAGAAGCCTGAGGGATTCGTATTCCCCCGGATTAATCCAACTGAACCAGCTGGAGTGACCTCCAATGATATCCCTACAAGAGGGATACAAATTGGTGCCAAGAGGCAACAAACCACTGAGCGATGTGAAAAAGCTCCCTAGCTTGCCGCTGCTCGCCCACCGAGGAAGAAAACCATAGGTCAAAAGTTAGAGAAGAGAAAGACAATACCTACTAAAGAGGAAACCGAATCTAAGTTAGAAGGTTTTGGGGTATTGCCAGATAGGCTACAGCCCTATCAACTTTTCTATGCGAAGACGACCTCGATGGACGCTCCCAAGCCTTCGACAGCCCCTAGGAGCTCATAAGGGAAAGAGGGAGCAACCACGGCCACTCAAGGGGAAGCAAGGGAGCAACAGACAGGCTAGCAATAGGTTGAAGAGGTCATTGCCACAACGAGACTTGACCCGTCGGTGATGGATCTTTTAGGGCAACTACTAGACCATTTACGGCCAGTGGTTTACACCCTTTTTGAATGCCAACTTGCGATAACCTTTGACAGGTTTGTGGCTTCTTGACCTACTGACTTGGTTACCACTACACTTCAAATGCAAAGTTGGGTAAAATGATTTGCTCTCTTCGAGAATTCTTTCATACAAGTCGATCTTTTAGCTTTTTAAGAGAAAACTAACACTTTATTCCTTTCGATGTAGTCTTTGATTGCCCTGAATATGGCCCACAATAAGAAGAAGATCAACTTTGCTAACAAACTCCACGACATGAAGGAGGAAATTGCCAAACTGAAGCAAGATCTTACGGTTTCAAATGAAGAAGCAAAGACCACTCACATTCAGGCAAACGTATATCTGACTGAAAGGAATTTTGCTATGCGAGCAGCAGACTTCTAAAAGATCGAGCTCGAGAAGAAAGATAGCAATAATAAAGAGCTCCAATGAACAATAGTGAGACTCACTAAAGAGTTGGGCCAAAAAGAAAAGGAGCTACAAGCGAATTCAGAGCAGGAAAAAGTAGTAGAAAAGACATGAGCTAAGTTATAGGAAAACTCAAAGAAAGAGAAGAGGGCACTGCAGACAGACCTTGAGTTGGCTCATGCTTGAATTACTTCATTGATAGAGCAAATGAAGCAACAGAACCTTGAGATGAAGAAGAAGTCTGCTTACTGGGTGTTGCAAGCTATTGCAACCGAACAATCCTAACATGTATATCTTTGACCTCCCCGAGGAATACCAAGTTGCTCTCACTTCTATGGTCGAGGTCGATGAGCAAGAAGAACAAGAACCTACCCCAGAAGACAATCAGTAGAAAGCAAAAGTCCTTGAAGATTAAGCAGACAACCCAGAGGCTGGCAATCAACTAGATGACCTAGAGGTTGAAGAGGCTGGAGCTAAGGATCCCAATGATCGAGACCAGTGATCATCCACTCTTTTACTTAGAATAGAGCCTTTTATGCTTATTCTTTTTCTGATGTAGCTTCTGGTCGTCTTTTGTACACATTTTTGAAATATATAAAAAGGAAGTTTTGACCAATTATGATAGCACTTTTATAACTTAAATACTTCACAAAACAAATATAGCATATTGGATCATAAAACTTGTAAAATGTTATAAATAACAAGATTATTAAAAAACTTGAGATTATGACACAAGTAATTCTTTGAGAAGAATTGGAATAATCTTATTCATAGTATTTACAACAATGAAAACTTCACAAGTGAAAAATGATCAAGCTATAAGCGAGTTTGGAATTACTGATAATAGGGGCGAAGATGCTCAACATTCCAAGCTCGCAGTACTTTAGAACCATTAAGCCTTTTGAGGTGATACGTTCCAAGTCATATCACCTTAGCGACACGATATGGACCTTCCCAGTTAGGTCCCAATACCCCCACACTTGGTTCTCTCATACTAAGAAGGACTTTTTTTAACACCAGGTCGCCAACCTGGAAGTCTTTTCTTTTGACTTTAGAGTCAAAGAATCTTTTTGCCTGCTATTGGTAGGAAGCCATCTTTAACCGAGTGTTGCCATGGTGTTCTTCAACTAAGTCCCAGACTTGCACATAAGAGTGCTTCATTGTCTGTTTCATTATAAAATTCTCTCCGAAGTGATCCAATTCCCACTTCCACTAGAACCATTGCTTTGCAACCATATGCCAGTGAGAAGGGTGCTTCTAAAGTAGAGGTTCTCGAAGTTCTTCTATATGCCCATAGAACTTCTAGGAGATTAGTGGCCTAATTGCCCTTGGTTGTGCCAAGTTTGGCCTTCAATGTGTGCTTAACAGTCTTGTTGATAGCTTCAACTTGACCATTAGCCTATGCTCTTGCCACTAAGGCGAATTTCTTATGAATTCCCAACTCTTAGCAAAACTGCTTGAATTCCTCATTATCGAACTATTTCTCTTTATCAGAAATAAGTTTATGAGGAATCTCATAACGACACACTATATTCTTGAAGACAAAGTCTTTAAGCTTCTTGGTAGTGATCACAGTCAAAGGCTTTGCTTCGACCCACTTAGTGAAATAATCCACTATGAGCATTGCATATTTGATGCCACCTTTACCGATTGGCATGGGTCCGATAAGGTCAATTCCCCACATAGAGAGTGGCCAAGGACTTGTCATCATTGTTAATT
Source organism: Pistacia vera (assembly GCF_008641045.1). Lineage (NCBI taxonomy): Eukaryota > Viridiplantae > Streptophyta > Magnoliopsida > Sapindales > Anacardiaceae > Pistacia > Pistacia vera. The sequence goes on from NW_022196418.1 coordinate 267,950, forward strand.
GGTTGGAAAGAGCTCGTGAGAACGTTCACAAATCTCTGGCACTTATCAAACTTTTTCACAAAGTTGAAGGTATCTTCATGAAGTAGGGGCCAATAATATCCCTAATGGATAATTTTATTAGCAAGAGATCATGCAGCATTATGATTACCATAGATCCCTTCATGTGTCTCTCTCATGACACAGTATGCTTAATCATCTGTTACATATTGGAAGAGGGGAGTGCTAAACCCTCACTTATATAACTGATCTCCAATGAAAGTATAAGGAGCAGCTCTAATTCAAAGGATTCTTGCCTTAGTCTGCTGTTAGGAAGGATCTCATCTTGTAGATACTAAATAATTGAAGTCATCCAGGAAATAGACTCAGTTGCAGCTACGACCTAATTAGGTGAGCTAATGCTGGAAGCTTCAATGTACTTGATTGGAATACTGTCCGGAGCATCGAAGTCCAGTGATAAGACTATCTTTGCCAAAGCATCCGCAATAGAATTACCATCTCTCGAGATTTGCCTAATCGTATGGTGGTTGAAGGGCTCGAGTGCGGTCTTAGCTTTCTTCAAGTAACTAATTATATATATATTTTTTTTGGCTTGATATTCTCCCAGAATCTAATTAACAACAAACTAGGAGTCGCTTCTAATGTCGATCATATCTGATCTCATTTCTCTTGCTAGTCGCAGACCAGCAAATAGCGACCATATTCAGCCTCATTATTCGTAGTTTTGAATCCAAACCTAAGGACTCCATAAATGCGAGTTCCCTCAGAACTGATGAGTAGAAGACTAGCTCTGGCTCTTCTCCTATTCGAAGACCCATCAACATAAAGACTTTAGGTTCACAAGTTTCGAACAGTTTCCTAGACAACTTCACTGGTTGGCTGCTCGGATTTCTAATCTAGTTGATGAGAGAATTCCAAAATAAAGTTAGCAACAACTCGCCCTTTAATTGTTGCCTTCGGTCTGTAATGCAGATCGAATTGACTTAGTTCCATAGCCCATTTAAATAACTTTCTTGAAGCCTCTAGCTTTTGAAAGGCTTGCCTGAGAGGGTAGTTGGTTAATACATGGATAGTGTGGGCATGGAAATAAGGTCGTAGCTTCCTGGAAGTGATTAGTAGGGCATATGCTAATTGTTCCATCCTTGGATACTAAGTCTTGGCATCCAACAGTCGTTTGCTCATGTAATACACTAGCCACTGAATTTTGCCCTCTTCTTGAATGAGAGCTGCACTAACTGCATACTGAGAGATAGATAGGTAGAGAAATAAAATTTCCTTGGGAAGGGGCTTGGACATGAGAGGTGGTTTTTCAAGATGCTCTTTTATGCTCTGAAAGGCCTGCTCACACTCTGGAGTCCATTTAAATCTCTTGTTGCCCCTGAGTATATTGAAGAACGGCTAACAACAATCTGTTGCTCTCAATATGAAGCGACTGAGAGCTGCTATTCTCCCATTTAAGCTCTAAACTTGCTTTCAATTGGTGGGACTTTTCATATCTAGGAGAACTTGGATATTCTTGAGGTTGGCTTCAATTCCCCGATGGTTAACCATATACCTTAGAAATTTCCCTGAGGATACTCTAAAAGAACACTTAAGAGGATTAAGTTTCATTCTGTACTCTTGGAGTATATCAACATTTCTGCGAGTTTAGCTATGTGATCTGAAGTGACATGCGACTTGACCAGCATGTCATCGACATAGATCTCCATTGATTTCTCGATTTGCTCAAAAAATATATGGTTAACCAAACGCTAGTATGTCGCCCCAACGTTTTTCATATCAAAAGGCATAACTTTATAACAGTGAGTCCTCGACTTATGATAAACAAGGTATGCTTCTCATCAGACATGTACATCGGGATGTAATTATACCCTGAATAGGCATTCATGAAGTTTAACAGTTCATGCTTGGAGGTGGCATCAATGAGCTGATCGATTCTGGGCAAAGAAAAACTGTCCTTCAGACAAGCTTTATTGAGATCCGTGAAATCAACACAGGTTCACCACTTACCATACCAAAATAGGATTGGCGACCCAACTCAGGTAATGAGTCTCCCGAATGAACCCGATTGAGAGCAGCTTATCCACCTCAATCTAAAGAGCATTATAGCGCTCTGGGTCCATGGCTCTTCTCTTCCGGCGAACTGGTCTGACCTCGCCATCGATGTTAAGTGCATAACATTACATTCGGCTGATCCTGACTATGTCAGCATGAATCCATGCAAAAACATCAATATTCTATTTGAGAAAGCTCGTTAGATCATAGTGAGTTGAGGGCTGAGATTGCTTCTGATACTTAATACACGAGTCGACTCATTCTGGTCGACTAATACCCCAGATAGAGTCTTAGTAGGACCACTATGGAAATACTCCTCTTGAACACGGAGATCTATATTATCTTCCACTAGACCTAACTGTGGTTTGATCCCGCTGATCGTCATAGCCTACTCAGAAACGCCCACTGGCTTCCCTTTTCCTTTGCATGCTATCTGCACTGCTCTTACATAGCACTCGCGAGATTCATGCTGAGACCCTTTGACTATCCCGCACCTCCTTAGAGTGGAAAATTTCATCTTCAAATGATAGATGAAAGTGACAGCTTTGAAGTTCTGAAGTAGAGGTCGTCCCAATATGCCATTGAAAGCAGACAGACAGTCTACCACTAGAAATTTTGTCATCTTGGTCACTTCGTGGGTCTCACCCAAAGTGACAGGAACTGCAATCATGCCCTTGGGAATCAAATGATCCCTGGTAAAGCTATAGAGAGGGATAGAGGCAGGCTTCAGATCTGCCTCTTCTAAATGCATTTCCTTGAATGCTCGCTGAAATAGGATGTTCATGATGCTCCCATTATCCCCCAACATTCTGTGGACTTCGCACCGACCTATTTTAGCCTCAACAACAAGCGCATCCTCATAAGGGTGATGCAATCATATCACGTCTTTCTCTGAGAAGGTAATCTCCTCCTCTTTGCCCACCTTAGTAGGTCACTGCGCCATGTTTAACACACTCACAGGGTCATGGCGAGCTTCCCAAGCATACTTTTCCTGAGCACCTCGAGAATTCCCCGTGAGGTGCGGCTTTCCAAATATAATCCTGACGAGATGGAGGCTCTTACGACCACGACGCTTCTTCCCATCTTCCTCCTGATCCTTCTCCCGAACGGGAGTTCCATTAACATACTTCTTGAAGTGCCCTTTTTTAATGAGGTCTTCAATAGCCTGCTTAAGAGCTCGACATTCATCGGTATAGTGCCCATTGTCCCGATGGTAACGATAATACTTTTTGCTGTTTCTTATTGAAGAAGGATTTTTCATGGGCTTTGGCTCTCCAAGCATATTAGCTTCTTTCGATTTATTAAGAATAGCTGATACCGATGTCTTCAATGGAGTGTACTGATTTTTTAGGCATAACAACAATCATTATCTTAGCTAGTCAAGACAATATATTTATAGACATTGAGAAATCTATTTCACATGTATATTTATAGACCACTTGATTCCAATGCTGATATACACTCTACTAGAATCATATGAGCATAGAAAACAGTTGGGGGATTGCTGATGGTGTTGCGACATAGGCACTCCGTCGCTCAAGGTAAGAATTCAGTCACAATGATTTAAAAAGCTATTTTAGGAGTGAATATTGAGTTTCATAATGAATAACCTTTGGGTTTCTCGTTCCTTTTATAGGTGAGCTTTTGGACGTTGAGTTTTGAGTAGTTTTCGTTTTTAGTGAGATCTTTGATTTAGGCAAGGAGCCAAGGAGTCTTAGGGTAACATAATTTGGAGATATTAATTATTTCTCCTTTAGATTAGAATAGAATATGGGAAATTATATCATTAATGTATAAATATCATATTTCATTTATACAAAGATACCCATTTAATATAAAAGCATCTCCAAAAGACTATTTAGATGATTCAAATTCTTTATTATAAGGAGTTTATCCATAAAAATAAGAGTCTAACAGACTCTTTATTCTTTAAATACTGTATAAATTAAAAAGTGAGTATGACTCTCTATATCTAGAGAGTCATATTTCACTCTCTATCTTAATTTTAATTAATAAATATAAATTTTTATACATTTTATTTATTAATTTTTTCTCCTATTAAATCTTTTTCTTGAAAATAAAAAACACCGTTAGAAATTTTTTAAGATCATCGTGAGTTTAGGAAAAAATATATCATTTAGGAATAAAATAAGAATATTATAATTTAATATGTCAAGATCCTTTAGATAATATCCACATGGGCCCACTCCCTTAACCTAGGAAACTTCGGTATCTACAACGTTGTTCTACAATTGATTCGAAGACTTATCATTTATCTCATGAAAAAAAGATTGAAACGGAGTTCATGATTGTCATTTTCAGCATATTCTTACAAGGTAATAAAATCTTATTTACTATCAAAAATATTAGATGAAATAAAATAATAGAAAGAGACCTCTTTGTTAATATTTGAATCCCATTCAACATTCTCTGTGAAGAAATCTTGCATTTGAATTTCATGAAAAATATGGGGGTCTAAATCATGCAAAAATGATAAGGTTACATGTGATAATAATTAGAAATGTGAGGCTGTTTTTAATATTAAGATTGGACGAAATTTTAATGATAAAAGCATATAAGGGACTTATTGATATTAGCCAATCATTTAATTTATAAGAAAACGATCATCTAAATGTCAAATTGAAATTAATTTTAACGTCTAATTTCATTAAACTTTCGACTTTAAACCCCAAATCTGTCTTTTTAAAATGAAAATCGAAAGTGATGAAATGCCAAAGTTTATTTTGGTTCTTACTTTCCCTTACTCCTGACGATGTCTTAGCGAAATTTTTGTCGAGGTCTTATCGTGAAGTTTCAAATCAGTAGCGTTTTCACGATGATCTTCTAATCATTAACTATGGCCTTAGTTAAGTTGGTCTAGCTAGAATATTCAAAGTGCCAATGGATTTGATTGCTTTGTTCAGTCTCCTATACTTTATTAGATTGTTATTTGGTCTTATTAAAAAAACTACTTTATTGTAGGATCTGTGAGATGCGAAAAATAAACAATAAGTAAATAAAAGGCAACCACAAAGAACACCATATTTATATGGTTTGACAAAAAACTTGTCTACATCCACAGAACTTATAATCAATAGAAATATAGGAAAATGAACAAGTCTAATCGGTCAACTTTAATCCAAAATCCAAGCCCCAAAACCCTTGTAAAACCCTGTTAACCTACTCAAGGATTTATATACAGTAAAATCTCTCTATAGTGATATTCTATATAAGAATAAACTCTACATAGTCATAAAAAATTATATTCCCAATTTGGGATAGTTATAAATAAGAATAAATTTTACATTGTAATAAGTTATAATTTTTCTAATTCCCGTCTTAAGGAAAGTTGCCTCCACATAGTAATAATTATCTGTATATTGTAAAAAAAAATATGGTATGTTACATCAAAGGTTTAAGATGAAATAAAATATTTATCTGAAATTGTATAGGATAATAATTTATGTTTTAGAGTTGTTATCACATCTTTTAACTTGTAGGTACATTACTCGCTAGCATGAATATTTTCTTGTTAAAATCAAAATATTTATATCTTCTTAAGCATGATTAGAGCTTCTTGACATGAAACTTTTTGTATTTACATATTATCATTCTCATAATTATTTGCTTTCTCTTATTGTTTAATTGTAAAAATGATTTCTTCTTTTATTAAAGTGTACATGACTTGTTACTCATTTGGATGATTAAGGAAGACATTAATATTCATTCGACTAGTGTAATGAAGTTATCGAATCTGATCACTCAATTCTACAATGACTATTTGATTCTCCTCATCCACTTCATTTGTAACTTACAATTCACGACACCAGAGTCCTAATTTTATAATGCCTAACAATTGACAATTGTATGTGGCTTCACATCAGTTGTCATGCAGCAACTGCAGTAACAATTCCATTAATGCCATTTATCTTTGTTGGTTTCAAAACACGATTTTCTATCCGTTTCAAAAGTAGGCAATTGAAGCGTTGAATTGAAACCCTAATATTATTAAAACATGAATTGAAATCCTAATATTGTACTACTAAAACATGAATTATGAAATTTTTTTTAAAAAAAAAAAAGATTTAACTACACCCCTATTAAGTTATAATCTCCTCATAGCAATAAAATTAATTAGTTCCACCATTATGACTATAGAGAGGTTTTATTGTATATAGACATATCTTAAACTCAAAAACTAAATAGATCTCAGAAAGATTGTTCAAAATATTCAATAACGTGTTGTGATATTTAGGGTATGTTTGGGGTGCGGCATTGTATGGTATATAACTGAAGAAACACATAAATATAATTAATGAAAAAGAATCATTTATTAACACTAAGAATATTAAAAATAAAAATAATTTTTTATTATCTTATTTTAAATCAATAATTATCTATATATTTTAAAACAATTAATTAAATTATTAAAATTGTCAAAGCAAATGAAGTAATACATACATCCCTTATCCCACCCTTTTGCTTAGTATTAATTAATACAATCATTTTACTTGGTGTTAATTAGTACCATCGAGATGCATTTGGACTTATAAATTGCATTAGCTAATAGAACACAGAAGCATCAAACATTGTATTGTATTAGTTAGTACTATAGGGTAATCTTTATACCATACAGCATCACGCACCAAACATACCCTTAATGTCTCCAACAACAAGAAAACGAGCTAAGTATTATTCATGCTTTTTTTAGGCTAATAACAACTTTAAAATGCAGATATTTCTGGGTAAAAAAAAGATCCCAGGCTACCATTTTGAAATTCTGGACCACTTTGTAGCTTTCCAAATATCTTTTGATGGTATGTGTTGAGATGTAATGTAATTAGTTTGTAACCCTAATTGCCTAACCCAAAGATGGAGGAGTTTGAAGGGACAATGGGCTCAAAAGTTTATTCCCGTAGGCAGTTTTCAATTTCTTTGAAGTAGATAAAAAACATACTATAATAAAAGATCATTTAACCAAAAATTCGACGATCGACAAGAAACAAATGTAATGTATTTTTACCACAAAGATACATAGAACTACTATAAATTTGTGACAAATCACTTCATGTATTACAACTTTGTGGTCACTCAAGCCTAGCGATTAAATTGAATTTTAAAGGGGTTGAACTCTGAGAGGCAGCCCATAGGTCGGCCTCAAGGAGAGTAAAACACTAGGAGAGTGACAATAAGTTGGGGAAAGGTGCACAGAAAACCTTGAGAGAATTAGGGTTAAAACAACCTTATACTCAGTCATGGCCAATTGCCTGGCAACACACATCCTCCCTCCAAAACCAAAAGGCAAAAAACCCATCTTGTTTTTGCAGCCACCATATAGTTGATCATCTCTAAACCTTTCTGGCTTAAACTCATTCACATCATCACCCCACAAAGCCGGATCATGATGCATGGCCACCACATCAATCCACAAGTTGGTTCCTTTACGGACTATTTGGTCATCAACTCGAATATCTTGGCGTGTTTGCCTTTGTGCATTTGGTGCCGGTGAATATAGCCGCAAAACCTCATTCATTACCCATCCCATCTACAAGAGTTAATTCATCATTTAATAAAATGATTTATAAGGTTAAGAATAACATTCTTCCCATATTCTAAAGTTTCTCTTAAATTATGAATTTCATATTGAGAATAATATCTTATTATATAGCATGGATATTCTTGTACACGGATAGATAGTTGATTTGCTACTGATAACTTAGCTCCTCAGAAAACAAGTTAGAACTTTTTTTTTTTTTTTTTTTAATCTATGAACTTTTCTCTCTCGTTCATAATTACAATTAAGTATTGATGGGTTCTAAATGAATAAATATGTAATATATACGTACTGACATGTGATTAGGAGGGCCGGATCTATATGTTGGGCCAAGGGTGCCATAGCCAATCTGGGTCCTGCAAATTTTTTTTTTAAATTTATTTAGAATATATAATTTTTACCTTTAAATATTTAACTTTTAACTTTTTGGCCTCCCTCTATTTATTGAACCTAACTCTTTAACAAATGAGTACAACTTTCTAAATCCATTTTTAATAATCTAAACCCTTAATTCGTTGTAGATGATCCTTCAGCCCCCAAAAAGTTTTCTGGCTTCCTCTCTAACCTTATAAGTACAAAGACTCTCTCAATAAATCATAAATAGTATTATTTTTCCTAAAAATTAACTTCAATTAGAAACACAGAAATCAAGATGGTGTTGTGAGGAGAGCATATCATACCTTCTTTAGTCCAGCAAGCAAATCGAAATGCACTTCTTTATCTCCTATTACTTCTCTTATCTCCTCTCTCAGCTGGTTTTGCCAGTCTGGATTCATGGCCAAAAGCAGTAAACTCCAGGACAGTGCCAACGCCGTGGTTTCTTGGCCACCAAAGAAGAAAGTCTTGCACTGATCTATTAGTTCCCTTGAATTTAAAGTCTTCCCTCGCGGATCGTCTACATTGTTTGCTTCCAGCAATAATCCCATCAAGTCTTTTGAAGGATGCTGGTTACAGGAATTTTTTCGAGCAGCTATGATCAATAGAAGTAGACTATCTATTTCTTTTCCAAGTTTTATGGCCTCCAAGTTTCGCTTAGGGTTCATAAAATTGCTAAAAGGGACACCCACATAGCGGTTGTACTTAAAAAGGGCAACTTGCATGGCACTTAATTTTTTTAACACTTCACTGCCGTCTTCGTAGCTGATACCGAAGCTGGTCTTAACGATTATTTCACCGGCTGTTGTTATAATCTCTCTTTCCACATCGATTTCTTGGTTGCCTGAATTTATGAGGCTAATCCACCTGTCGAGCATCTTAGAGGCCGACTCCACCATCAGACTTATCATAGGCTATTGGAAATCAACATAAATTAGTGGTTCAGTATAAAACTTCAAAAAAAATCACATGAGATTAAGTATGAAACAAATTAACCAATACTTTTTTCTCCATATACCATAACAGTAACATCAAACGAAAGATACATACACTTATAATAGATTTTGTTTTGATTTGATTTCTACAAAAAGCTGAAATTATAATCACGAATTTATAGTCTAATTTTTTCAGTTGATAAATATTACTAAGGTCGATCAGTAGAGAGTGTTTCCAATTATTTACTTTACCATTTATAATTCTAAGAAAGTGTAATGTAAAAGCTATTCGGTAACCAATTCAAAATATTGTCCAAAATTTTATCATTTATACAGTCATTATGGGCTAACTAAAAATTCAATTTAGGAGGGACAAGATCAGATAAAAATAATAAAATTTTAAAAATTGATTGAGATTTATTTATATAAACAATTTAAATTATCGACTAAGTTATAATTGTCTTTGAAATGTGTTTTCTATTATGTATAAATAAGCATTGTATCATAATTTTGTTATTATAATGCTAAAGAAATCAATCTTAGATATTGCAAACTCTTATGAAATTGAGTTTTAGATTTCATTGATTTTGAAATGGAAAACCTCTAACAAATTCTGAGAAAGTTTAATGAAATTATTGGAGAAAGAATATATATATATATATATATATATATATACACGCATTTTGAGAGAAGGCATTGAAACAAGATACATAATTAGTGATAAAAAAAAATGTAACAATTTTATGACAATAATCTGTATGAGATATGTTATATTTAATTAATAAATAGTAATTAAAAGAGTACAAACAATGCAACTTATTCTTGAATGCAATATTATGATTGAACTTCAATATGTATTTGTTTTATGGCTATAATTCCATAAGAAAATATTATGATTAATTATAATTCAGAATTTTTATTGACAAATAATAATAAAAAAAAATTAGACATATTATCCATTTAAATTGTAAAGAAGTTTAGAAAATTGAGTTTTGGAATTTTATTCAGTTTTAAAAGACATTTAGAGAATTGAGCTTTTCAGATTTTATATCAATAGGAGAAAATTAGATAATATATGCATAAGAAATTTTTGGTCGGCACTGAAGATGATTAAATTAAGAGCTTAAAACATGCAGGGTCAAACATGGTTGTAAGAAGTTTAGAAGGATTTTTAAGTCCATTTGTATGTAAAAAGGAAATAAGGAGACCTTCAAATTGGCCCAAGAAAATGCAGGAGTGATTACGTGCCGAAGACGAACCCATTCCTCTCCTTCCACCATAACTAGACCATCACCAAACATGGGTTTTCTGTCTTTTTTAAACACAGTTGGTTTTCCCCAACTCTTTCCTATAACCCCTGCAGACAATTTTTTAAGAAATTCTGGATCTGCAATGTATAAAAATGGCTCTGTGCCCAGCCAGTAGATGAACACTTTTCCTGCAATAAAGATTATGCATAACATACTTAAAATTTAATTCTATGCAAATTCATTGCAATATTTGTGAAAAAAGGATCGATCCATTAGGGTTTTGTTCATTTATTATTTTTGTATTAGGAGGCTTACCATACGACTGTTGCCACCGAGCAAAGTAGGGAAAGAGAGTTGAGTGTATATCATGGGATATACGTGAGCATCCAACTGATGAATTACTCCTGTTCTTCTTCTTATTCTTCATCTCACTAATATTCCCTAAAGGAAATATTGGAGTTGGACCTCGAAACCCACTTCTCTTAATCTTCTGATATACAAAAACAGGCAAAATCCAGCAAGAAAATAGTACTCTCAAGAACATGAATAAAAGAAACCCTATCACTGTTAGGTTAAACATAGTAGAAAATAGAAAAACAAACATTTCTAGCTTCTTAAGCATGATTAGAGTCTTCTTGACATGAAACTTTTTGTATTTACATATATCATCTCATAATTATTTGCTTTCTCTTATTGTTTAATTGTAAAATGATTTCTTCTTTTATTAAAGTGTACATGACTTGTTACTCATTTGGATGATTAAGGAAGACATTAATATTCATTCGACTAGTGTAATGAAGTTATCGAATTGATCACTCAATTCTACAATGACTTTTATTCTCCTCATCCACTTCATTTGTAACTTACAATTCACGACACGAGTCCTAATTTTTAATGCCTAACAATTGACAATTGTTGTGGCTTCACATCAGTTGCATGCAGCAACTACATGACAATTCCATTAATGCATTTATCTTTGTTGGTTTCAAAACACGATTTCTATCCGTTTCAAAAGTAGGCAATTGGGCGTGAATTGAAACCTAATATTATTAAACATGAATTGAAATCCTAATATTGTACTACTAAAACATGAATTATGAAAAAAAAAAAGATTTAACTACACCCTATTAATTATAACTTCTCATAGTACATAAATTAATTAGTTCCACCATTATGACTATAGAGAGGTTTTACTGTATATAGACATATCTTAAACTCAAAAACTAAATAGATCTCAGAAAGATTGTTCAAAATATCATAAACGTGTTGTGATATTTAGGGTATGTTGGGGTGCGGCATGTATGGTATATACTGAAGAAAAATAAATAAATAATGAAGAGAATGCTAGTTTACAGACATACAATGCTAGATAACTGATATATTTTCATCTTTGTCTGTATCACTGTACTATACTTAATACATTTTAATGAAAAAGAATCATTTATTAACACTAAGAATATTAAAAAAAAAATAATTTTTATTATCTTATTTTAAATCAATAATTATCTAATTTTAAAACAATTAATTAAATTATTAAAATTGTCAAAGCAAATGAAGTAATACATACATCCCTTATCCACCCCTTTTGCTTAGTATTAATTAATACAATCATTTACTTGGTGTTAATTAGTACCATCGAGATGCATTTGGACTTATACATTGCATAGCTAATAGAACACAGAAGCATCAAACATTGTTAGTATTAGTTAGTACTATAGGGTAATCTTTATACCATACACATCACGCACCAAACATACCCTTAATGTCTCCAACAACACAAAAACGAGCTAAGTATTATTCATGCTTTTTTTAGGCTAATAACAACTTTAAAATGCAGATATTTCTGGGTAAAAAAAAGATCCAGGCTACCATTTTGAAATTCTGGACCACTTTGTAGCTTTCCAAATATCTTTTGATGGTATGTGTTGAGATGTAATGTAATTAGTTTGTAACCCTAATTGCCTAACCAAAGATGGAGGAGTTTGAAGGGACAATGGGCTCAAAAGTTTATTCCCGTAGGCAGTTTTCAATTTCTTTGAAGTAGAAAAAAACATACTATAATAAAGATCATTTAACAAAATTCGACATCGACAAGAAACAAATGTAATGTATTTTTACCACAAAGATACATAGAATACTAAAATTTGTGACAAATCACTTCATGTATTACAACTTTGTGGTCACTCAAGCCTAGCGATTAAATTGAATTTTAAAGGGTTGAACTCTGAGAGGCAGCCATAGGTCGGCCTCAAGGAGAGTAAAACAGTAGGAGAGTGACAATAAGTTGGGGAAAGGTGCACAGAAAACCTTGAGAGAATTAGGGTTAAAACAACCTTATACTCAGTCATGGCCAATTGCCTGGCAACACACATCCTCCCTCCAAAACCAAGGCAAAAAAACCCATCTTGTTTTTGCAGCCACCATATAGTTGATCATCTCAAACCTTTCTGGCTTAAACTCATTCACATCATCACCCCTAAAGCCGGATCATGATGCATGGCCACCACATCAATCCACAAGTTGGTTCCTTTACGGACTATTTGGTCATCAACTCGAATATCTTGGCGTGTTTGCCTTTGTGCATTTGGTGCCGGGGAATATAGCCGCAAAACCTCATTCATTACCATCCCATCTACAAGAGTTAATTCATCATTAATAAAATGATTATAAGTTAAGAATAACATTCTTCCCATATTCTAAAGTTTCTCTTAAATTATGAATTTCATATTGAGAATAATATCTATTATATAGCATGGATATTCTTACACGGATAGATAGTTGATTTGCTACTGATAACTTAGCTCCTCAGAAAACAAGTTAGATTTTTTTTTTTTTTTTTAATCTATGAACTTTTCTCTCTCGTTCATAATTACAATTAAGATTGATGGGTTCTAAATGAATAATATGTAATAATACGTACGACATGTGATTAGGAGGGCGGATCTATATGTTGGGCCAAGGGTGCCATAGCAATCTGGTCCTGCAAATTTTTTTTAAAATTTATTTAGAATATATAATTTTTACTTTAAATATAACTTTTAACTTTTGGCCTCCCTCTATTTATTGAACCTAACTCTTTAACAAATGAGTACAACTTTCTAAATCCATTTTTAATAATCTAAACCCTTAATTCGTTGTAGATGATCCTTCAGCCCCCAAAAAGTTTTCTGGCTCCCTCTCTACATTTATAAGTACAAAGACTCTCTCAATAAATCATAAAATATTATTTTTCCTAAAATTAACTTCAATTAGAACACAGAAATCAAGATGGTGAAACCCCAAATCTGTCTTTTTAAAATGAAAATCGAAAGTGATGAAATGCCAAAGTTTATTTTGGTTCTTACTTTCCCTTACTCCTGACGATGTCTTAGTGAAATTTTTGTCGAAGTCTTATAGTGAAGTTTCTGTTAGACAAATGGTGACATTTTAGAAAGGTTAAAGTGTCGTCGTTTTTATGTTGAAATAATCAGCTATTAAAGCTGACTTGTAACACTGTTCAATCTATCGAAATATAAAGAAAAGTTCTAATCCCTCTTTTCTCTCTGTTTTTGCTCTCAAATCCCTAACTCTCATATGGTATCAGAGCTTCCTTGACTAACGTCAATGGCGAAAAAATCTGATAGCTCCAATTCAACCGACAACATTGACAGAATGTTTCACAACTCTGTCAACAATTCTTTTAATCTCACTTCCTCAGCTATTTCCTCTAGTCTCCAAGTTATTAATCCAAAGCTTACTCTAGACAATTATAGATTATGGCGTTCTCAAGTACTTTTTGCAGTAAGAGCTCACGAATTGGAAGATCATCTAACAGGTTTAGTTTCATGTCCAGCTCCTTTAATTCCTAGCAATTTCGATAGTTCTAAAGATAATGTTGATGGTCAAAATGTTGAGTTGTTTCTAAAGAAAAGATCAATCCAGCTTACACTCTATGGAAGCTAACTGATAAGTTTCTTGTGAGCTGGTTGTTAGCTTCGATATCTGAGAATATGTTTAGAACTGTTTCTAAATGTCAGTATTCCACTGAAATTTGGTTTGTTCTTGAAAAAGAATTCATTACAGACTCCAAAGCTAGGGCTTTACATTTAAAGAATTTACTTCAGAATACTAGCAAAAACAATCTTAGTATAAGTGAATATGTTAGAAAGATGAAAGGAATTTCTAGTGGACAAATTATTTTTGACGAAGATTTGCTCCAATATATCTTAGATAGACCAGGTCCAAAATATAATGCTGTTGTTGTAAACCTCACCTGTAGAATCGAATCTAGATCTGACTCAGTGTCCTTGCAAGAAGCTCAATTTCTATTGCAAAAGTACGAAATCAGGTTGGACAAGTTCAATTCAATAGACTTTCAAAATAGCTCAGCTCACACCGTAGCTACAATAAAAACCAGTTCGCCATGAGCTTCTGCATTTGCATGAGACGAGCTGCTGCATTTGCATGAGACGAGCTGCAACCAGTTCGCCACGAGCTTTTGCATTTGCATGAGACGAGTTGCTTGTAGCAACCAGTCACGAGCTGCTGCATTTGCATGACACGAGCTGATGTTGGACTGCTCAAAAAAAAAAAAAAAAAAAAAAAAACTGTAATCATTTGTTATGTTCCTGATCGTCCCTCTCTCTGAAGTTTGCAGCTTGCCCATCATCTTGTTATGAGGTGTTGGTATCTTGTTGTGAGATGTTGGTATTTTGTTATGAGGTGTTGGTCTTAGTGGCAAGTTTTATTTGACAGGGGCTGTTAAGACACATTTTTTTTTATCAAGATGAAAGATGAAACTATAAATGCAGTTTAGCTTGACTGGGGCTGTTAGACAAACGGTATTTGTCTAAGCTGAAACTGCATGTAAAGAGTTGAGCTTAGCTTGACTGGGGCTATTAGACAAACGGTGACGTTTTAGAAAGGTTAAAGTGTCGTCGTTTTTATGTTGAAATAATCAGCTATTAAAGCTGACTTGTAACACTGTTCAATCTATCGAAATATTAAGAAAAGTTCTAATCCCTCTTTTCTCTCTGTTTTTGCTCTCAAATCCCTAACTCTCATTCAAAGTTTAGTCATCGCAAAAGTGCTACTAGAAGATTAGTAATTGATACCGGAATCAATTCAACCAGATCGATCTTATAAGTTTCACGGTTACCATTTGATTGCTTTGTTCGTCTCCTATACTTTATTAGATTGTTATTTGGTCTTATTAAAAAAACTACTTTATTGTAGGATCTGTGAGATGCGAAAAATAAACAATAAGTAAATAAAAGGCAACCACAAAGAACACCATATTTATATGGTTTGACAAAAAACTTGTCTACATCCACAGAACTTGATAATCAATAGAAATATAGGAAAATGAACAAGTCTAATCGGTCAAATTTAATCCAAAACCCAAGCCCCAAAACCCTTGTAAAACCCTCTGAGCTTATTCAAGAATTTATATACAGTGAAACCTCTCTATAGTGATATTATATATAGGAATAAACTCTATATAGTCATAAAAAATTATATTCTCAATTTGAGATAGTTATAAATAAGAATAAACTCTACATTGTAATAAGTTATAATTTTTCTAATTCTCGTCTTAAGGAAATTTGCCTCCACATAGTAATAATTATCTGTATATTGCAAAAAAATATATGGTATGTTACATTAAAGGTTTAAGATGAAATAAAATATTTACCTGAAATTATTTAGGATAATAATTTATGCTTTAGAGTTGTTACCACATCTTTTAACTTGCGGATACATTACTCGCTAGTATGGACATTTTCTTGTTAAAACCAAAACATTTCTAGCTTCTTAAGCATGATTAGAGTTTCTTGACATGAAACTTTTTGTATTTCCATACTATCATCCTCATAATTATTTGCTTTCTCTTATTGTTTAATTGTAGAAATGATTTCTTCTTTTATTAAAGCATACATGACTTGTTACTCATTTGGATGATTAAGGAAGACATTAATATTCATTCGACTAGTGTAATGAAGTTATCGAATTTGATCACTCAATTCTACAATGACTCTTTAATTCTCCTCATCCATTTCATTTGTAACTTGCAATTCATCGACATCGGGGTCCTAATTTTGTAATGCCTAACAATTGACAATTGTCTGTGGCTTCACATCAGTTGCCATGCAGCAACTACATTTACAATTCCATTAATGACATTTATCTTTGTTGGTTTCAAAACACGATCTTCTATTCGTTTCAAAAGTAGGCAATTGACGCGCTGAATTGAAACTCTAATATTATTAAAACATGAATTGAAATCCTAATATTGTACTACTAAAACATGAATTATGAAATAAAAAAAAGATTTAACTACACCTCTATTAAATTATAACCTTCTCATAGTAATAAAGTTAATTAGTTCCACCATTATGACTATAGAGAGGTTTTACTGTATATAGACATATCTTAAACTCAAAAACTAAATAGATCTCAGAAAGATTGTTCAAAATACTCAATAAAGTGTTGTGATATTTAGGGTATGTTTGGGGTGCGGCATTGTATGGTATATAACTGAAGAAACACATAAATATAAATAATGAAAGAGCAATGCTAGTTTTACAAAGACACATACAAATGGGGCATACAAAGACAATCCCCACCCTTGATTTTCATGATTTCTCTCTCTCTCTCTTTTTCCGTTTTTCTTTGTTTTTTTTTTCTTGCTGATGTCACTTTGTAGCCCTCTTTGTATGGGTCTTTGTAAGGATAGCATTTTTCTTAATGAAAAAGAATCATTTATTAACACTAAGAATATTAAAAATAAAAATAATTTTTTATTATCTTATTTTAAATCAATAATTATCTACATATTTTAAAACAATTAATTAAATTATTAAAATTGTCAAAGCAAATGAAGTAATACATACATCCCTTATCCCACCCTTTTGCTTAGTATTAATTAATACAATCATTTTACTTGGTGTTAATTAGTACCATCGAGATGCATTTGGACTTATACATTGCATTAGCTAATAGAACACAGAAGCATCAAACATTGTATAGTATTAGTTAGTACTATAGGGTAATCTTTATACCATACAACATCACGCACCAAACATACCCTTAATGTCTCCAACAACACGAAAACGAGCTAAGTATTATTCATGCTTTTTTAGGCTAATAACAACTTTAAAATGCAGATATTTCTGGGTAACAAAAAGATCCCAGGCTGCCATTTTGAAATTCTGGACCACTTTGTAGCTTTCCAAATATCTTTTGATGGTATGTGTTGAGATGTAATGTAATTAGTTTGTAACCCTAATTGCCTAACACAAAGATGGAGGAGTTTGAAGGGACAATGGGCTCAAAAGTTTATTCCCGTAGGCAGTTTTCAATTTCTTTGAAGTAGATAAAAAACATACTATAATAAAAGATCATTTAACCAAAAATTCGACGATCGACAAGAAACAAATGTAATGTATTTTTACCACAAAGATACATAGAACTACTATAAATTTGTGACAAATCACTTCATGTATTACAACTTTGTGGTCACTCAAGCCTAGCGATTAAATTGAATTTTAAAGGGGTTGAACTCTGAGAGGCAGCCCATAGGTCGGCCTCAAGGAGAGTAAAACACTAGGAGAGTGACAATAAGTTGGGGAAAGGTGCACAGAAAACCTTGAGAGAATTAGGGTTAAAACAACCTTATACTCAGTCATGGCCAATTGCCTGGCAACACACATCCTCCCTCCAAAACCAAAAGGCAAAAAACCCATCTTGTTTTTGCAGCCACCATATAGTTGATCATCTCTAAACCTTTCTGGCTTAAACTCATTCACATCATCACCCCACAAAGCCGGATCATGATGCATGGCCACCACATCAATCCACAAGTTGGTTCCTTTACGGACTATTTGGTCATCAACTCGAATATCTTGGCGTGTTTGCCTTTGTGCATTTGGTGCCGGTGAATATAGCCGCAAAACCTCATTCATTACCCATCCCATCTACAAGAGTTAATTCATCATTTAATAAAATGATTTATAAGGTTAAGAATAACATTCTTCCCATATTCTAAAGTTTCTCTTAAATTATGAATTTCATATTGAGAATAATATCTTATTATATAGCATGGATATTCTTGTACACGGATAGATAGTTGATTTGCTACTGATAACTTAGCTCCTCAGAAAACAAGTTAGAACTTTTTTTTTTTTTTTTTTTAATCTATGAACTTTTCTCTCTCGTTCATAATTACAATTAAGTATTGATGGGTTCTAAATGAATAAATATGTAATATATACGTACTGACATGTGATTAGGAGGGCCGGATCTATATGTTGGGCCAAGGGTGCCATAGCCAATCTGGGTCCTGCAAATTTTTTTTTTAAATTTATTTAGAATATATAATTTTTACCTTTAAATATTTAACTTTTAACTTTTTGGCCTCCCTCTATTTATTGAACCTAACTCTTTAACAAATGAGTACAACTTTCTAAATCCATTTTTAATAATCTAAACCCTTAATTCGTTGTAGATGATCCTTCAGCCCCCAAAAAGTTTTCTGGCTCCCTCTCTAACTTTATAAGTACAAAGACTCTCTCAATAAATCATAAATAGTATTATTTTTCCTAAAAATTAACTTCAATTAGAAACACAGAAATCAAGATGGTGTTGTGAGGAGAGCATATCATACCTTCTTTAGTCCAGCAAGCAAATCGAAATGCACTTCTTTATCTCCTATTACTTCTCTTATCTCCTCTCTCAGCTGGTTTTGCCAGTCTGGATTCATGGCCAAAAGCAGTAAACTCCAGGACAGTGCCAACGCCGTGGTTTCTTGGCCACCAAAGAAGAAAGTCTTGCACTGATCTATTAGTTCCCTTGAATTTAAAGTCTTCCCTCGCGGATCGTCTACATTTTTTGCTTCCAGCAATAATCCCAGCAAGTCTTTTGAAGGATGCTGGTTACAGGAATTTTTTCGAGCAGCTATGATCAATAGAAGTAGACTATCTATTTCTTTTCCAAGTTTTATGGCCTCCAAGTTTCGCTTAGGGTTCATAAAATTGCTAAAAGGGACACCAACATAGCGGTTGTACTTAAAAAGGGCAACTTGCATGTCACTTAATTTTTTTAACACTTCACTGCCGTCTTCGTAGCTGATACCGAAGCTGGTCTTAACGATTATTTCACCGGCTGTTGTTATAATCTCTCTTTCCACATCGATTTCTTGGTTGCCTGAATTTATGAGGCTAATCCACCTGTCGAGCATCTTAGAGGCCGACTCCACCATCAGACTTACCATAGGCTATTGGAAATCAACATAAATTAGTGGTTCAGTATAAAACTTCAAAAAAAATCACATGAGATTAAGTATGAAACAAATTAACCAATACTTTTTTATCCATATACCATAACAGTAACATCAAACGAAAGATACATACACTTATAATAGATTTTGTTTTGATTTGATTTCTACAAAAAGCTGAAATTATAATCACGAATTTATAGTCTAATTTTTTCAGTTGATAAATATTACTAAGGTCGATCAGTAGAGAGTGTTTCCAATTATTTACTTTACCATTTATAATTCTAAGAAAGTGTAATGTAAAAGCTATTCGGTAACCAATTCAAAATATTGTCTAAAGTTTTATCATTTAGACAGTCATTATGGGCTAACTAAAAATTCAATTTAGGAGGGACAAGATCAGATAAAAATAATAAAATTTTAAAAATTCATTGAGATTTATTTATATAAACAATTTAAATTATCGACTAAGTTATAATTGTCTTTGAAATGTGTTTTCTATTATGTATAAATAAAAGCATTGTATCATAATTTTGTTATTATAATGCTAAAGAAATCAATCTTAGATATTGCAAACTCTTATGAAATTGAGTTTTAGATTTCATTGATTTTGAAATGGAAAACCTCTAACAAATTCTGAGAAAGTTTAATGAAATTATTGGAGAAAGAATATATATATATATATATATATATATATACACGCATTTTGAGAGAAGGCATTGAAACAAGATACATAATTAGTGATAAAAAAAAATGTAACAATTTTATGACAATAATCTGTATGAGATATGTTATATTTAATTAATAAATAGTAATTAAAAGAGCACAAACAATGCAACTTATTCTTGAATGCAGTATTATGATTGAACTTCAATATGTATTTGTTTTATGGCTATAATTCCACAAGAAAATATTATGATTAATTATAATTCAGAATTTTTATTGACAAATAATAATAAAAAAAAAATAGACATATTATCCATTTAAATTGTAAAGAAGTTTAGAAAATTGAGTTTTGTGATTTTATTTACTTTTAAAAGACATTTAGAGAATTGAGCTTTTCAGATTTTATATCCATTTTAATAGGAGAAAATTAGATAATATATGCATAAGAAATTTTTGGTCGGCACTGAAGATGATTAAATTAAGAGCTTAAAACATGCAGGGTCAAACATGGTTGTAAGAAGTTTAGAAGGATTTTTAAGTCCATTTGTATGTAAAAAGGAAATAAGGAGACCTTCAAATTGGCCCAAGAAAATGCAGGAGTGATTACGTGCCGAAGACGAACCCATTCCTCTCCTTCCACCATAACTAGACCATCACCAAACATGGGTTTTCTGTCTTTTTTAAACACAGTTGGTTTTCCCCAACTCTTTCCTATAACCCCTGCAGACAATTTTTTAAGAAATTCTGGATCTGATATGTATAAAAATGGCTCTGTGCCCAGCCAGTAGATGAACACTTTTCCTGCAATAAAGATTATACATAACATACTTAAAATTTAATTCTATGCAAATTGATTGCAATATTTGTGAAAAATGGATCGATCCATTAGGGTTTTGTTCATTTATTATTTTTGTATTAGGAGGCTTACCATAAGACTGTTGCCACCGAGCAAAGTAGGGAAAGACAGTTGAGTGTATATCATGGGATATACGTGAGCATCCAATTGATGAATTACTCCTGTTCTTCTTCTTATTCTTCATCTCACTAATATTCCCTAAAGGAAATATTGGAGTTGGACCTCGAAACCCACTTCTCTTAATCTTCTGATATACAAAAACAGGCAAAATCCAGCAAGAAAATAGTACTCTCAAGAACATGAATAAAAGAAACCCTATCACTGTTAGGTTAAACATAGTAGAAAATAGAAACAATCCCATCTCTCTCTCTTTCTCTCTCTCTCTCTCAAAGCACTAGCTTTATCTTTGATCTGTATTGGTTAATAAACTGGGAAATGAAGTGGGTATTTATAATAAGGTGTATGGTTGTCAAATCGGGTATCGTATCGTGTATCGAAAACCTAATTTTTTGAATCATGTATCGTGTATCGTATCGTATCGTAAGATACGCCTTTTTCAAAAAAATTAATAAAATAATCAAAATTTAAAAAAAATTAATATCATTCCCAAGATTAATTAAAGAATTTTGTGGTATTATTGGCTTTAAATTATGGTATTACATAATCAAAATTAATCACAAAATTAAGAATTTATATTATTTTCTTTCAACCATTCATATCATTTCCAAGATCAATGATATCTCCACTTATATTATTGTTATCATGTAAAATGGGTAACACGTATTCCTTTTCACTTTCTCCATACAAAATGGGTAAATTTAAACAGGTTTTAGTGAATCGGGTTGGGTGACCCGGTTTCGACCCGAATATTTTTTTGGGCCTTTGGCCCAAATTTATAAAGTCGTATCGATCTATATCGATTTTTTAAGGATACGAACGAATACGTATCGTATCGTAGGATACATATCAACGTATCGAAAGGTTTATGATACAGTCTCTGATACGTATCGTTGGCGACTTGTATCGAATCGTATCGTATGATACGTATTAGGTATCGTAGGATACTAACAACCATGATAAAGTGTTGTCCTTGTTCAAGATTCAAGAATTATTGTTTTTGACTAAGACAAGTACCTATTTTCAAAAAGGTTTGAATATTTTCAACTCCATCGTAATCAACTTTTTCTAATGTCTTTGAACCACAGTATATTAAAAAAACATGCCTCCCGAGGTTTACTAAGCTTAACTAAACTCCCTAATATTTTCGGAATACACAAGTGCCCCCTGTCGTTTTTAAACTTAAACAGAGGGATAATGTGGTAATTGCTCGATAGAACATCACAGAATCATCTGCACAATCTCGACAGTCTGAATGATTATTGGAAATTGATTTCTAATAACAGAGGGATAATATTTGGCTTAATAAATTTGATTTCTAATAACGCATTTTTAGTTGAAATTGAATTCAATTACAGTTAGTATTTTATTTAAAATTGAAATAAATTAAAGTTTTCAACCTTATTATAAGTTATTATCTTGATTTCTTACCATTAATAAATACAAAATTTTTAGGGTGTGTTTATCTGAGCTTATGAAAATTAGATTATAAGCAGCTAGTACTTATAAACTAATTTGAACTTATAAGCATTTAAAATTTTAAGCAGTTATGTATTTGATTACAGTACTTATAAGTGACTAATAAGTAGTTGACGTGTTTGATAAAATGTGGTTTATAAGTACATTTTATTATTAAAATGACTAAAATAGATATTATATTATTTTATCAATTAACAATGATAGAATTTTAAAATTAAATAGGGATAATATGGTAATATACTTGGTCAAACCAGCTAATAAGCAGAGTATAAACTGCAAAAAAAAAAAAAAAAAAAAAAAAAAACACCTCTCGCCCAACTTATTTTTTTTAGCTTATAAGCTTAACTTATAAGTCCAAATAAGTTATAAACAAACATATCAGCTTAATTTTAGAACTTATAAGTAATGTTGGAAAATATAATATCAACCACGTTTTCAAATACCAAAAATATTGTAATAAAACTAAAAAATTGAAAAATATTTTAGCTTTTAAAATTTATTTTTAAATCATAAATCAAACCCAACCTAATTTTTTTATCAATCAAAGATTTTTCCTGAATTATCTACAAAAATCTTTTTCATAGATGCAGATTTTGTAATAAATTTTAATGACAATCATTTATTTCCACTCCATAATTATATATATTTAGTTTGAATTGTTATATGTGATAATTAATTTCATTTGCTTTATTCATTTAATAACAATAATTACTTTTTCCCTTTTATGGTAGTTTATTTATTTAAAAAATTTCAAAAGGCAAAGATTTAAGACACTTTTTAACCAGTGAGACATGAATTTTTTATGTTACCTTTTATCATATTGGTTACGTGTCAAAATGTCATTGATTTAAGAGGTTGTGTCTCATTAAGCCTGATAACACATGTCACATGTGACAACGGATCCATAAAAATTAATGCACTTTCTGGTCACTTTAACAGACAATTTCCCAAAGAGATTCTCTCACGCGCTACTAGGAATTTGCACACACTTTCCACATTAACAACCCGCCAGGTTATTTTAAAAAAACAAAAAAGCAACCCGCTGGGTCGTCGGGTGGCCTATGCTGGTTAGGGTTTTGGCGGGTCTGGTCGGGCCGGGTTAGCCAATTACAGTTGGTATTTTATTTAAAATTGAAATAAATTAAAGTTTTCAACCTTATTATAAGTTATTATCTAGATTTCTTACCATTAATAAATACAAAATTTTTAGGAGGTGTTTGTCTGAGCTTATGAAAATTAGATTATAAGCAGCTAGTGCTTATAAGCTAATTTGAACTTATAAGCATTTGAAATTTTAAGCAGTTATGTGTTTAAAGTACTTATAAGTGACTGATAAGAAGTTGACGTGTTTGGTAAAATGTGGCTTATAAGTACATTTTATTATTAAAATGACTAAAAATGATACTATATTATTTTATCAATTAATAAATTATATGATGAAATTTTAAAATTAAATAGGGATAATGTGGTAATATACTTGGTCAAACCAGCTTATAAGCAAAGTGCTTATAAGCTGCAAAAAAAAAAAAAAAAGTGCCTCCTCCCCCAAACTTATTTTTTTTAGCTTATAAGCTTAATTTATAAGTCCAAAAAAGTTATAAACAGACATGTCAGCTTAATTTTAGAGCTTATAAGTAATGTTAGAAATATAATATCAATCACGTTTTCAAATACCAAAAATATTGTAATAAAACTAAAAAATTGAAAAATATTTTAGCTTTTGAAATTTATTTTTAAATCATAAATCAAACCCAACCTAATTTTTTTATCAATCAAAGATTTTCTTTGAATTATCTACAAAAATCTTTTTCATAGATGCAGATTCTGTAATAAATTTTAATGACAACCATTTATTTCCACTCCATAATTATATATATTTAGTTTTAATTGTTATATGTGATAATTAATTTCATTTGCTTTATTCATTTAATAACAATAATTACTTTTTTCCTTTTATGGTTGTTTATTTATTAAAAAAATTTCAGAAGGCAAAGATTTAAGACACTTTTTAACCAGTGAGGCATGAATTTTTTATGTTACCTGTTATCATGTTGGTTACATGTCAAAATGTCATTGATTTAAAAGGTTGGGTCTCATTAAGCCTAATAACACATGTCACATGTGACAACGGATCCATAAAATTAATGCACTTTTTAGTCACTTTAACAGACAATTTCCCAAAGAGATTCTCTCACGCGCCGCTAGGAATTTGCACACACTTTCCACATTAACAACCCGTCGGGTTATTTTAAAAAAACAAAAAAGCAACCCGCCGGATCGTCGGGTGGCTTATGGCGGGTTGGGTTAGGCCAGGTTAGCCCCCCCCCCCCCCCCCCCCCCCCCCCCCCCCCCCCCCCCTCCTCTTTCCTTTTTTTATACATCTTTATCTTTTAATATTAAAAGCTGTGTTTAAAGTTTACTATAATTTTTCAATGTGAAAACATTTTGTAAATATAATATCAACCACGTTTTCAAATACCAAAAATGTTGTAATAAAACTAAAAAATTGAAAAATATTTTAGCTTTTGAAATTTCTTTTTAAATCATAAATCAAACCCAACCTAATTTTTTTATCAATCAAAGAATTTCCCTGAATTATCTACAAAAATCTTTTTCATAGATGCAGATTCTGTAATAAATTTTGACTGTCGTTCATTGAAGCTTTAGTTGCTGGCTCCCCTGTCATCAAGTCACCAACTTCCTTGACCTTCCAGCATTAGACAGGCATCAACCTTATGTCTTACAACTTTGCCGAGACTTGTATTTTTGGTAAACAGTCGCTCAGGCTTGGTCACTACAACCCCCTTTGTGAAGAGGCACCCCTTCTCTCAAAGTTACGGGGCTATTTTGTCGAGTTCCTTAGAGAGAGTTGTCTCACAAGGGAAGAGGGGGCTGCGCAAGAGTAAAACTATTCATCTCAAAACGTATCCTAAAATTCACATCCCAAATAATGTGCCACCGTGGCGGTTTTCTGGTTCGGTTATCGGTTCGGTTATCGGTTCAGTTCGGTTTTTGCATTTTTTTGAACACCCCTAGTGCCACGTAGTGACATTGTCATATTATTTTACACATCATTAATTTAAGAGTAATATTACTCTTATAAAGTATAGTATATAAAGTAATGTATCACACTATGATTGGAAGAGTGAATTTATAAATTCAACTTATAAATAATGTGTCAATTAACGAGTAATATTACATCATTTTGTATACTTCTATATACAAACTTTGTGTTACCCTTATTTAATTACATGTCAATGCCACGTATGGTAAGACATTATTTGGGATGCCATTTTTTAGATACATTGTTGGATGAATAGTAATATTCAATTACAAATTACAAAGTAGTTAAGAATATTCCTTTTTCAACTCTTAGGTCATATTTGCTAAGAGAAAATTTATAAGCTCAAAAATAGCTAATTATGAAAAAATAAAAATAAAAACTTAAATTTTGTACTTCATTTTAGAAGTAAAATAACTTAATTAATGACTCACAAACGATTCTTGAGTTGTAAGTTATAATCAAGACAGTAACATAAAACTGAAATAGTGTCCTAACCCAAGGTTTGTCTTGCGGTAGGATGTGCATTGGGAGATAGTGTCCTATGTAACTATTTTGTCTTAGTTAGACTTTTGTTTTTTATCCTTCTAAGGGTTTATCCTGTGATAGACTAGCTGTTTTATAGGCCTCTTTGTATATTTTTTCTATTTAAAACTTAATTACAAAATAAAAAATCTAAAATAAAATTACGCCTTCTAAATTGTTAAAAAGATGAAGAAAATGATCGCTTAGTACTAAAACCACAATGGAATGGTTCAAGTTATTTTTATTATCTAGGGCTATTTTAGACAATTGATTGGCTGCACATCCGATAGTTTTGTAGAAAACACCTTTTGACAAATAGGAATTAACAATAATACATGGGGTATTTTGTAGTTTTCTAAAACCTTTGGGGGTTAAAATGAACTAAACCTCATAGGATAGATTTTAAAATTAAGCCCTGTTTATATAAATATATAATGTGTTACATAAATCATGCTGCTTTTGCTTTTTGATTGTGTTTTTGTCAAACTGCTGCAGTTTTGCTTCACTATCAGCGCCAAGGCATGATTATTAAGACATACAGTGTGGACGCCGCCTATAAGTTTCTAACGATACATCCAATGGCTGCTCTCCACGTAGGATTATTTTGGCTGCTTGACTATGTACAGGTGCCTTTCAGATAAATTTGATATGGTTGTTTGTGATTAGTTAATTCATATTTAAATAAATAAATTTATTATGAGTTAATCAATCACGAATTACTATATCAAGATTATATAAAAAAATTATAAAGATAATATTGCTTTTATTATTATTATTATTATTTTATTAATACAAACTTAACTCCACTTAGTACGAGCAAGATTGATCTAAAATTAGCTATTATGCACTATTCATCATTCAAATACTAATCAGTCAGTCATACGGAACATTTATAATAAGTCTATTATTAATTAACTTAATTAATCACGTACACTCTTTATACAAAGCCCTTCTTCATATGTGAAGTTTTCTGTTTCCGTGTGGAATGATCTCGTGGATTAAAGTTAATTAATTAGAGTCAGACTTAATTAAATAATTCTAATATTTATGTTAAACCCAAAGTCAACAAATTTATTGTTAGAATTAATAATCATGTGAATGCATGCGTACATACTCAGACATATATATATGTAAGAGGAAGAAAATTAAATTAATTAATGAAACTGATGATCAGTTTTATACATTTTTCAGCTCTTAATAAAAAGTTTCAAATATTAAAGGTAAAGTCGCTTTAGTTGGTGAAACCTTTAAGGTAGATAGATCAATATAAGCCCCTTTTCTTTACGTTTTGGTTGACGATCGATATGACGAGAAATTAAAGAATTAATTGATTATTAGGATTAAGAAATAATTCTTTATAAAATTAAATTAATAATATATATAACTAGAAAACTGGGTTTTTTTTTTTTTTTTTTTCTTTTTTCGTTCAAAGTTCAAACCAAACTGGAGCCGAGACAGAACCACCTGAAGTCCTGACTCCACCGTCTAATGCTTCTGGAGATTCATAGTGGGCGGTTTATGTCAAAGATGATATTATCTCAAACCGCAGCTTTCTTTGTGATTAGGTAGAAAATCAAAAGTGAGTTCAATTATATCATTGGTCAAAGCAGAGCACTATATGAAAGAGACTACCCACTACTGTACATTTTTGGCCACAGCAGCACCTTTGTTGATGGTGTAATGTTTATGCATAGGTTAGCTGACCTTTATTTATTTTTATTAATTTAATAAATTAAAAATGGGTTGTATTTTTTATTTATTTTATTGGGAATAATTCGATAAGGTATTCCATTTGGCGATTGGTAACTTGTTTGATAATTGTTTAATGTTGACTACAAATAACTTTGAATGAATAAGACAAAATTAAATATTTATGAATATGTTTAATTGTAATTTTTGACAACCTGATTATAAGTATTAAGGGTTTGTTTTACAAATTTTAATTATCTGAAAACTAGTATTTTTACATGAATATCCTTATAAATGTTAAGTATGTGTTTATAGTTTGTATTACAAATTATAAATTTGATAAAATATAACGAAAATATTTTAATTTTGCAAATTAATAGTTTGATTATTTAATTGAGTATCCACTATGTTTGTTACAAGAAAAGTAAAATAAAAACATGAATAAAATATGTTAATAGAAATTAAGGTTTTAAGAGGTGTGATTGGAACTGAGTTATTATCGGAATTATAGGAGATAAATTTAACTACACAATAGTTACTAGGTTTAAAATGATTTTTTAATCTTAATGCTTTTGTTACTTTACAATCAAAAACTATTATAACATTATACATAACAAATCATAAAAGAAAACTAAAAGAAAAAGGTAAAAAGCATATTATGATAGAAAGAATTTAACATGTGATAACTCATTAAAAATCTCCAACTTTATAGAAATTAGTTATCTAGCCGCAAAGAAAAAAAGAGTGACAAATTTCTTCCCCACTAATCCATTTACTCATCATTTGGTCATAATTAATTAGTTATACATCCTGTTCTTGTGTGTGAAATTTGTGCTTGAAAAGTAGAAAAAGAACTCAGCCATTGCTGACCCATCTAATCTATTACTTATCTGACCAGAATGATAAAGAAACCCATTAATTTATTGTCAATCTTTGAATCCCATATATTTGCAGCAATCTCTGATTTCAAACAATATATAACTACCAAAAACCATAACTACAGAACAAATACATAGCATCTATAGCTGCCGTCCAAGCTGTAGAAATTACTTCTTCAAAAGTTTATTATTATTATTATTTTTTACTAGTTCCCAACTATTTCTTTGAAGTAGTTAACTTTGAGATGTCGTGAAGACTTTGTATGCTTGTCATTTTGGAAAATATAAGTTTAAAAAAAAAGTATTGTGTAGAATTTATTTACGAGAAAAGTAATAGTTAACTCGAACTTTTGTTTTCATTTTGATTGGAATCTTAATGAGTACTTCACTTTTTGCATTACAAACGTGAAAGTGCAAATTGTCATGTAACAACTATTTCCTTGAGTTCAAATATTTAAGTTGAAAATAAGATGGTACCTTATTGAATTTATATAATCTTTAAAATTAGGTGATTAAGATTATTTAACATTTAATTCTTTTTATTAATAGTTGAACACAAGTTTGATATATGTATCCGGGTATATGGTGAAGGTTAACCATATGATAAAATTAATTTGAATTGTTAACTATACTTCATTGAAACATTATGCCGGGTTTTATTTTTTGAAATGGTCTTTTCTTTCATTTTTAGGAAAAAATGCCTCTTAATCTATGTGTTTGTTTCCTCCTTTTTGGTAGTAGTATTACTCCATATTCATCAAATTGAGTCAAACCTTGACAACTGTTTATATAGCGGTGCCATTGCCTCCTTCGAAGACTAAAGTAGGAGCTGGGACCAGGAAGACATATTAGTGCATGAAAATGAAATAGCATCATGCATATGCATATAATTTCGGTTTGAAAGAAAGAGATCGACATCAGTCATGGACGTCAGATAGTGTATGTGATTTTTCACCGTCTAGCGGTTAGGATTAATTATTCTAATATTTTCTTTTGTAATTTGATTACTGTTAAAAGCTGTTTTATATGAAACATTACATGGATATTGTTATGCCTGAAAAATATAGGGCTGACGTAAGGTCCAATCAGCGTGCAAAAGTCAAAGCATGGGTACACCCACAGCCGAGTCACGTGAGGAAAGGGGCAGTCTACTTCTGTCAGAATAGTAGGTGTGCGCCAGACTAGCCAGAAGCTATGGTGATCCCACATGTCCAATCCCTGCTCCAAATCACGTAAATCACTCTAGAAGGTGGGCAATGTAATATAAAGAATGATTTGTACACTTAATCCCACCAACTCACAGATTCAATAATCATTAGCTCAATATATCTCACTATAAATAGAAAGCTCCTCTCCCATTCAAGGGATTCGCTCATTTTTTACTTTTGATTGGCTATTCTCTCTCTCACAAAATATATAGCATTCTTTTTCTTGTACTATCATTTGTGAGTCAATTGTAAGTCGTTTGTAAGTCAGTCCGTTAACGCGACCTGACCCTTATCATTAATACAAACATCAGTGGACATAGGACTTGCTACCTTAGCATCCGAACCACTTTAAAAGCTATCCCCATTGCATTTACTTTCATTTTCCCTTGCATTCACATGCGTCTTCTAAGCCAACTCAACATTTTGCACATGCGTATTAGTTGGTGTCAAAATCATGCATCAACAATTTAGCGCTAGAAGGAGGCTAATTTAGTGTTCATCCTTCATCAGGAGAATCTCTAACTTACTAGTCCTACAACAACAAATAGCCCGCCAACTTGAATCTGAGCAAACCAACCAGGGTGCTGAGGGAACCCCCCAAGTCCAGGGGGACACCTCTTCCAAAATACCTTCAGTTCTGCAAAATGCTACAAGGGATATCCTATCAAGTTCACAGCTTGACCCTGCCATTAGAAGCTACCTGGACAGGTTCGACAATACTCTCCAGACAGTCAACTGAAGGTTGGACCGTTTAGACCAAGGCATGCCGTCCAAATCAGCTGGGGCGGTGCAACCGCGAACAACGCCTGTAGGTCACACGAAAGCGAGGCAAAGGGAAATAGCCCGTGCCGCGAGCATTGCAGCGTGTAGACGAAAGGGCAAGCAAGTGGCAAAAAAGGGGCCCACGGGCTCCAAAGGGCCAGCGAACACCGATCGTATCCCGAGCAGAATACCAGTGTCATTAAGACTTGGTGAAAGGACGCAGCTTGAGCTGTCCAATGCCACGTCGCAAGTACACCCCCATAAAAGTGAGGGGGGGTGATTCTTATCACCGCCAGCAGAACGATCCAGATCGTCATCATGCAAGAGGTTCCCACACTTCACGGGGCGGTTCGTACCACCGCGAAGGTCGTGAAAATACCTCGCACCTGTCATCGCCATCACATGGCTTTAGCTAGCGTGTGTCGAGAGTGGCCGGAACCGCTCGCCAAGGCAAAGAGGAACCCGACCTCCAGACTTTCCTCAATCATAATCGCGAGGGTCGAATTCGTATAGGTGAAAGTAATCCCCAAGTGGCTCCATTGCCACAAATTGAGGAGCTGCAGCGAGCTCTAAACCGACTAAGAGCTCAGCAAAATGAGCAAGGGCAGGTCGCATCTGCGTCCCTCTTCTCTCTCGAAGTGCTAGCCACTCCACTCCCATCAAGATTCAGGATGCCCGACATGCGAGCATTTGATGGAAATTCTGATCTGCAAGATCATTTATATGAATTTAACGACCTGATGGAGCTTCACCAGGTCTCAGATCTAGCAAAATGTCGTTGTTTGGCCGTGACTTTAACCTCTCATGTCAAACGGTGGTTTTGGTCACTCCCAGTGGGATCGATCAGTTCGTGGCCTCAGATGAGCGCAACGTTCCTAAGGCATTTTCAAGCAAACCAAAAGTTTTCGATGCCTTTGAGCTACCTCAGCAATATAAGGCAAGAAAGGGATGGATCCCTTCAGTCCTACATCGACCGTTTCCACAGAGAACTCAACAAGGTAGCTCATACTCCCGAAGAGTTTGTTCGGACTCTCATCATAGTGGGAGTTCATCCACAGATCGACCTGTGGAAAGAATTACAGGCTGAGGACGATGTTTCCTCACCCGATTCTATAACCTTGCGGAGAAGTACCTTCGGATTAAAAATTCGTTGGCGGAGCTCCGTCGTCACGACCCCAGTGCTTCAAGCAGTACGTTTGGTCAGGGGGAAAGCAGAGAAGCTGATCGTAGAGGAGCCACTGACGATCATCGAAAAGGAAAGAAACCTCGCTACGAGCCCAAAAAGTCCTATGCTCCTGTCCCTCGTCGCGATCGTGACAGGGACCACTATACGCCTCTGAATGCATTTGTATTGGCTATTCTTAACAAATCAGAAGAAGCTACCCTGCTCGGAGAACCAGAGCCCGAGCCCATGAAAACTCCCACATCAGCTAGAAATAATAAAAAGTACTGTCGTTTTCATCGGGATAACGGGCATCACACAGATGAGTGCCGAGCTCTCAAACAGGCAATCAAAGAGCTTATTAAGAAGGGGCATTTCAAGGAGTATATTGACGACTCTGCTGCCGCGCAAGAGAAAAATTAAGGGGATCAAGGAAAGAAGCGTCGTGATCGCAAAGGATATTGCAGTGTCTACATGATCTTTGGAGGGCCGCACCTCGCCGGGAACACGCGAGATGCCCAGGAGAGATATGCTCGCGCAGCTCATCACGACCCAATCAGTGTGATGAACATGTCGCAGTGACCACAAAAGGTTCGCAAGGAGGAGCCAATCACCTTCTCTGAAAAGGATGCAACCCATTTGCATCATCCCCACGACAACGCTCTTGTGATCACACCCCTCATCGGGCACCATAATGTCTGCAGAATGCTAGTGGACAACGAAAGTGCTATGAACACCCTATTCCAGACTACTTTCGAGAGAATGAACTTAGACGAGGCCGACCTGAAGCCCGCCTCAATCCCTTTATATGGATTTACAAGGGACCACCTGATCCCCAAAGGAATGATCTAACTTCCAGTCACGCTGGGTGACTTTGATGAAGTGACCAAGGTTACTGAATTCTTGGTCGTGGATTGCCCGTCTGCTTTCAATGGAATCCTGGGGTGACCTCTACTAAGACACTTCAAGGCAGTCACTTCGATATACTATCTCAAGATGAAATTCCCCACCCCGACGGGGATAGGGGAAGTTAGCGGATCTCAAAGCGCATCTCACGACTGTTACATAAAAGAAGTGCAGATGGCATGCAAAGGGAAGGGTATCTCACGTGGCATTCCCCGATAGACTATGGCAATCAGCTGGATCAGGCCACAGCCAGGTCCAGCAAAGGATAATATGGACCCTTGAATTCAGGAAAGCCCTTCTAGTAGGCCAGTTGAGGATTTGTCCAAGGTATTGGTTGACCAGAAGGAACTGAGCTGAGTATTAAGGATTGGGAGCAATCTCAACCCCTAGCTCGCCTCCAAGCTGATTAGCTTCCTCAAGGAAAATATCAATGTGTTCGCCTGGTCGCACGCAGATATGATCGGGATCAGCCCGGATATCATCTGCCATACATTGAACATCAACAGTGAAGCCAAGCCAATTCGCCAAAAAAGAAGAGCGATGGATCCGGAGTGATATGCCACCTTAAAGCTAGAGGTGGATAACCTCCTCTGAAACGGGTCCATCCAAGAAGCACTCTACTTGACCTGGGTTGCCAACCTGTTTCTGGTAAAGAAGCCCAATGGCAAGTGGCGAACCTATGTCAACTTCAGCGACCTCAACAAAGCCTGCCCTAAAGATAGCTTCCCCTTGCCCAGAATCGACCAGCTCGTGGATGCCACCTCGGGGCATGAGCTGCTAAGTTTTATGGACGTGTACTTCCAATGTATGTGCCAGACGAAGAGCATACATCCTTTATTATAGATCGGGGACTGTACTACTATAGAGTTATGCCCTTCGGCCTTAAGAATGCTGGCGCGACCTACCAACGATTGGTTAACCAGATGTTCTCCAACCAGATCGGTAAGTCAATGGAGGTCTATATAGATGACATGTTGGTCAAATCCCATGTCGCTGCAGATCACATAGAGCATCTTGCCGAGATGTTTGACATCTTCAGACTATACAGAATGAAGTTGAATCCTCTCAAGTGTTCCTTCGGAGTATCCTCAAGAAAATTCCTAGGATACATGGTTAACCAACGGGGAATAGAAATCAACCCCGAGAAAATTCAAGCTCTCCTCGATATAGAAAGCCCGACTAGCAAAAAGCAGGTCATGAGCCTTAATAGGCAAATAGCGGCGCTGAGTCACTTCATATCGAGGCTAACAGATCGCTGTTTGCCATTTTTCAATGTTCTGAAGGCCAATAAGAAGTTCGAGTGGACTCACGAGTGCGAACAGGTATTCCAAAGTATAAAAGAACACCTAGGGAAGCCACCTTTCCTGTCCAAGCCTCTTCCGCAAGAGATCCTGCTCCTGTACCTATCTATCTCTCAGTTCGTGGTCAGTGCAACTTTAGTTCAGGAAGAGGAAAAGGTCCAAGGGCCAGTATACTATGTGAGCAAGCGTCTGTTAGATGCCGAGATGTGGTATCCAGAAATGGAACGATTAGCCTATGCCCTGTTGATCGCTTCCAGAAAGCTGCGACCTTACTCTACGCCCATACTATCCATGTAATGACTAACTACTCACTCAGGCAGGTCCTTCAGAAACCAGAGGCATCGAGTAAATTGCTTAAATGGGTCATGGAATTGAGTCAGTTTGATCTGAAGTACAAGCCAAGATCGACTATCAAAGGGAAGGCTGTTGTTGACTTCATTTCAGAATTCTCCTATCTTCCAAGTGAATTGGAGCAACAGCCCAGCGAAGCCATCCAGGAAACTACTCAGAATCTATCGACCTGAAGCCTCTACATCGATGGATCAGCGAACAGAAAGAGGGCCAGTGCAGGTCTTCTCCTTTTGAGTCCCGAAGGGGCTCGCGTTCACGGCATTCTTCGATTCGAATTTAAGGTGACCAACAATGAGGCCGAGTATGAAGCTTTGCCCACTGGATTGCGGTTGGTCAGAGGAATGGGCGCAATCGCGATCAGCATCCACAACGACTCCATGCTGGTCGTTAACCAGATTTTAGGAGAGTATCAAGCTAAGGAAGAAAATATGATCCACTATCTGAAGAAAGCTAAGGCCTCACTTGAGCCGTTCAAGCACTTCGCAATCACTCAGATTCCCAGAGATAGCAACTCTGTGGCGGACGCCTTGGCAAGGATAGCCTCATCGTTGGACTCAGAAGCATCGGATATCATTCCTATTCGATTCATCGAGGCCTCTAGTATCAGCCCGATTGAACAGGCTGTGAATGTAACAAAGTCAGATTCCTGGATGACTCCTATTTTCCAATACCTTAAGGATAGGACCTTGCTTGACGACAAGGTCGAGGCAAGGGTTCTGCGAACAAGATCTGCTCGTTACACCCTTATCGGGGACCAACTGTATAGGCGAGGGTTTAGCACTCCTCTCCTCCGATGTGTAACTAGCGAAGAAGCGGACTACATCATGAGGGAAATATATGAAGGGATCTGCGGTAATCACACCACCGCACGATCTCTTACGAACAAGGTTGTTCGTCAAGGGTACTATTGGCCCCGAATCCAAGAAGACACCTACAACTTTGTCAAGAGGTGTGACAAGTGTCAACGATTCGTGAATATACCGTGAGCTCCTTCCCACAAACTGATAACAATGACTAGCCCCTGGCCATTTTCCATGTGGGGAATCGATCTCATCGGTCCCATGCCAGTCGGTAAAGAGGGAGTCAAATATGCCGTGGTTGCAGTAGATTACTTCACCAAATAGGTGGAAGCCGAACCACTAGCCGCGATCATGACCAAGAAGCTCAAAGACTTCATTTTCAAGAATATTGTGTGCCGCTACGGAATTCCTCATACTCTCATCTCAGATAATGAAAAGCAATTCGACAACGAGGAGTTCAAGTAGTTTTACGACAAGCTGGGCATCCATAAAAAATTCACCTCAATCGCAAGATCGCAAGCAAATGGTCAAGTTGAAGCTATCAACAAAACCATCAAGCACACTCTAAAAGCCAAACTTGGCAAGGCCAAAGGGAATTGGGTTGACGACCTCCTAGAAGTCCTATGGGCATACAGAACAACTCCGAGAACCTCTACCTCAGAAACCCTTTTTTCGCTAGCATACGGTTGCGAAGCGATGATCCCTGTGGAGGTAGGAACTTGTTCGCTACGGAGGGACTTATACAATGAAGCTGACAACGAAGCACTTATGTGAGCAAGTCTAGACCTTATTGAAGAACATCGCAGCAAAGCTTCGCCAAGGATAGCAGCCTACCAGCAACGCGCGAAGAGGTTTTTTGATTCTAAGGTCAGATGAAGAGACTTTCAGGTCGGCGACCTTGTATTAAAGAAAGTTCTTCTTGGCACTAGGGAACCAAGTGTGGGAGTGTTAGGACCAAACTGGGAAGGTCCATACCGCATCGACAAGGTGGTAAGACCAGAGACTTATCATCTCAAAAGGCTGAATGGTTCCAAAGTAGCCCGAGCTTGGAATGCTGAGCACCTTCGACTATACTATCAGTAATTCTGAACTCAGTTTTCCTTGTAAATTAATTTTTGATCTTTGTAAATTATTTCCCTGTAAACTATTATTCTGTTCGCTTGTAACAGTCTTCGCATGTAATCTTGTTCGTATAAATGTGTTATCATGTTCGCATGGACTTGCTCCAATATTGTAGACAATGTAAACTCATGTATAATAAAGTGAACAGAAATTGTAAAAGCAAAATATATTTCATTAATGCGAAGAATACAGCAGGCAAAATGGTACGACTGTTAGCCCTGATTTGACTCCTAGAGGACCAACCTCATCGTCCTAGGGCTGGTCGGCTGTGGGCTTCTCCGAGGCGTGTCCCAAACCCTCTGTCTGATTGGATTTTCAGGCGGCTACCGCTTCATCATCCTATCGCGCCATGGACAGGAGAGTTGCCCGCCAGTCCTCCAGGAGGTCGGATATATCAAGGACGGGATTCTTCGGTCGCAAGGCATAGATAGACTCGATCGCCTATTCGGTAGCCTTCTCCTCGACTTCCGCTGCCTGACTCTGCATCTCTTCGGTCAGAGAAGCAACTTTTCCTTGGCTTGCCTGAAGTTCGGCCTCAAGAGCTTGCCTTTGCTTCTTAGAGGCATCCCTCTCTTGTTCTGCTCGCCATGCCCGCAGAGAGGTCGCTTTGTCCTGCTGGTCATTCTCTCCGACCTCCTTGGAGAGTCTTGCTAAGGTCCTTTGAAGCTCTTTTATTTCCTCCCCATGCTTCTCGAGCTCGGCTTTTTGGAAGTCCACCATGCGAAGAGCCGCGTCTCTTTCGTTCAGGTATTGGTTCGCCAACTCGGAAGATAGGTTTCTCTCTTCTTCGGCGGCTTCCAGGCTTCGCTTGAGGTTTGTGTTCTCTTCCTTCAGTTCGACCTCTCCCTTTGCAGTTCCCAGCCGAACCTTCTCCAGGGACAATTGCATGGAAAGCAGAGCCTGCGAACAAGAAAAAATAGCAAGTTAAGCTTATCAAAAGGAACTAAGGAAGTCCTCGCTAAGAACAGTTCGTTTGCCTTGCTTAAGTGTTGGACCGATGTGGACATTAGGTCCACATAGCTGGAACCTATAAACTACTCAAATGCTTTCGAGAGTCTGCACTCTAGCAAAGTGTAGACTATCGGCTGCAGGTACTCCAGTAGGTTCCCCAGCGAGTCCATGTAACACTCCACTTGAGGTATGTAGTTAAATTATTATTGCATTGCTTGAATGTTTATTGATTTGTTCTCATTTGAGCTTGCATGTTGTTATTTTTGGTTGGTTGGCCCTTAGTTGAATTTTATCAAAATTATTTTGAGAAAAGCGTAAAGAAAATCCCTTAAACTTTCATTAGGGGTAAAATGGTCTTTTCACTCAAAATTAGTTGAAAAATTGGGGAGTGAAAAGAGATAGAATTTCATGGAGAATATAATAAAAATGAGGGCATTATTGTAATTGACTAAAGGATCTAGATGAAATTTCCAAGAAAGAACAAGGGCAAAATGGGAATGATTGTATTTAAGTTGAGCTAAAAAGGGTTTAAGTGTTGAAAGCCCTTCATTCTTCACCATCTCCATCGCCATTCTCATTCCCTAATTTCTCTCAATCCTCCACTCAATCTTCCAAGAAATTCTAAGGATTTTTGGGGTAGTTTTTAGTAGAGATTTAATCTAAAGCATCCTAAGGTAAGGATTCTTGCTTTAGATGAGAATTTGCTTATGATTTGTTAAAGTCTTATGTTGTTATTTTTTAAAGTTGTAGATAGAAGACAAGATACAAAAGGGAAGGAGAAGTGCTAGAGAAGCCATTTACCCTTAAGGTAAGTAAATCCACCTAAGTTGTGATTCGCATGATTGAATGATGTAAAGAGATTTGTATATGATTAATGCTTGAATTTTTTATGCTGAAATGAGTTGATGGATTTATGAATGAGTTCAATGTTGATTTTATGGAGAGATTTCCACCATGAGAAGGGTGGATTGTGTTGATAAAATTTGATAAAAGTATGGATAGTTTTAGAAGAATTTGAGAGGAATATTTGAAGTGTGTTTTCTTTGCAGGATGTGTGATGATTTAAAGGAGTTGAACTCCAATTTTGGATGGTTAAGAAAGAAGTAGAATTATAGTTAGAGTAGAGTTAGGTATGCACACATATTTTTTGATGAAATGCCTAAGTGAAAAGCCTAAGTGAAAACTGCCCTGTCACAGCCATGACCTTCTAAGTGATTTTTGGGCATCTTACAGATTGAACTGGGTTAAGACCAAAACATAAAAGTTGTATCCCTGTCTCTAACTCTAAAACAAGACTAAAATCGTAGCAATCCGATATGTATAACTCAAGTTATGCCTTCTGGAGTGTGACCTGTGCAGAATGACTATCTTGATGCAACATTGCATTTGTGCATTTCATGAGTGCATTAATGAGCATGAATCATCCATATACATTAATTATGCATTAGAGAAAGAGTAGAAAAGTAGTAGAGAACTTTGATTGTGAGCTTTATTAAGAGAAAAGAGAGAAAAAGAGAATAGAGTGGGTTGTGCAATGGGGAACCTGTGAGTAATGGGTAGAGTATTCCCGCATGTACACCGCATTGAGAGAGCGGCATGAGTATGAGAGAGAAAACTGGTGTAGCCCGTGAGAGTGCATGCGGATGAGGGCTATACCCGAGAGTACCCGAGAGAGAGATTATATACTCACATGGCCAAGGGTTCCAAATCCATGCATAACTGAGTCCGATCGGCTAAGAACGAGTAGAAGTCACGGAGAGCAGGAGCGAGCCCCGGCCGTGCCCCCGGTAAGATGGGGTCATGACTTACTAAAGAGAGTTAGTAGAAAAGAGTTCTAAGAAAGAGAAACAAAGAGAGAGAAACACAAAGAGAAAACAGAGAGAAGTATAAAAGAGAGAGTAAATGAGAATTGTAAGGAAAGACTTAGAGAGAGAGCGTTACATGGATAGATGACTAGAGGGTTTACTTACTGAGCATTATTTGTGCTCACCCTATTGTCTTTCTATGTTTTTGCAGGATTTAGGTGAGGACACGATCGGATGGACATCGGTACGCGAGGAGGAATGGCTACACTGTCTACATAGTTTTTGATAGTTTTTGTTTATGACACTAATTTTGTATAAAAGAATGTATATGTTTAATAAAAGAAAAATTTGGGCCCAACTACTTATGTTATTATACATGTATTTTATTATGTATATTTTTATGAGTATTTGAGTAGGAAGTAGTTATTACATTTTTGGTATTAGAGTCGAGATTTTGGGATTTGACAGTGTACCATTCTCGTCGCTATGATGTCCGAGAGTCGACTGCGTAAGTTAATTATTTCCTTACATTAAGTGTTCTCTTAAATTGATCAAGTGTGGTTGTTTTGCAGATGAGGAGTAGTAATAGGAAGAAGGGTAAGAGTGTGATGAACGAGGGAGAATCCTCTAACCCACTAGAACCAACTCCCCTTACTCTTGATGAGACAAGGATTCGAACCATTGTACAACAGGTGTTAGCTGAGAGTTAGGCGAGAGCTGTATAGGAAAGAACCGAGACCCCTAGCAGAGTACCGACCGCAAGACAAAAGCGAGAAGGGCCGGTACCTCAGACAGTACAGAGTCGAGTTGATTCGATTAAGGGGCTTGCAAACCAGCACCAGCCGCCAGAGTTTAGGGGTACTAGGGACCTGTTAGAAGCAGAAGAGTGGTTTAAGTCCGTAGAGCAGACGATGACACTGTTTCCCATGAATGATAGAGAGAGGATCAGATATGCCAGGTTCTTATTTTGAGGAGATGCCCGAATTTGGTGGGAATTAATGGAAGAGACTCATGACATGGCCTCGATGACTTGGGAGGAATTCAGGAGATTGTTTGAGGCCGAGTATTGAACAAAAGATCGCATACACAAGAAGGTCCAAGAATTTATTAATTTGAAGCAGAGGACTAGTACGGTGAAAGAATATTCAAGGAAGATTCAACTCCTTTGCTCGCTTTGCACCCAGGATAGTGTACACACCGGAGTTAAGGAGGGACAAGTTCGTGCAAGGTTTGAGGTCAGATATTGTCCGGGATGTAATGACAGGAGCCGAGCCCCCTCATACATACAGTGAAGCTCTAACATGGGCTTTAAAGGTAGAGATCTATGTAAATAAATACATTGTAGAAGGGTTAGCTTCAACAGTATCTAGTGAGCGATCCACCACCTTATAGAGGGAAAGAGTAGATGCCACAAAGAACAGAGAAGTAAGGGCCAAGAAGAAGTTTCAACCCAAGAAGAATATGAGAGATTGGCAGAACAAACGACCCAGGACAGAAGGGTTTCCCCCTTGTGCTAAATGTGGGAGGAACCATTCAAGAGAGTGTTTGAGGGACCGAAACGTGTGTTATAGGTGCCGACAGCTAGGGCATCTGATGAGGGATTGTAAAGCTCCTCTTCCATCGACAGCTCAGACTTCTAGAGGTACAAATGCCAGAGTATTTACAATGGCACAGGGTGAATCTGAGGCTAGTCCCTCAGCCATAACTGGTCAGTTGTTATTTCATACTGTTCCTTTATAAGCTTTAATTGATTATGGAGCTACCCATTCTTTTATATCTCATGGAATGATAGAGAGATTAAGTTTGAAACCTACTAGAGTGAGTCAACCTATTAAGATAGAGTTACTTGATGGGGTGAGTGTGCTGACTCAGGAGATGTTGTTAGGAGAGTCCGTAGTAATCCATGGTCGAGAGTTAGTAGTTGATTTAACAGTTTTTGATATGCCTGACTTTGATATGATATTGGGCATGGATTTCCTAGGGAGGTATGGAGTAGAAATTGATTGTCAGAAGAAAAAGGTGAGATTTAATCTCGATAGTGGAGATAAATTTAATTTTGGAGAGGACCATCAATTGAGCATGTTGATTAGTGGTGTGAAGGCTAGAAAGATGTTGAGAAAGGGGTGTTCTAGATATATTGCTCATGTAGTACAGAGTGGTGACGTTCCACAGTCAGAAATTTGGAGGGTGCCAATAGTTTAAGAATTCCTAGATGTGTTTTCAGAAGACTTACCGGGTTTGCCACTGGAAAGAGAGGTTGAGTTTAGTATTGAACTAGCACAAGGAACAGCACCCACATCTAAAGCCCCTTATTGAATGGCCCTAGCAGAGCTTCAAGAATTAAAGAAGCAACTTCAAGAGCTTTTAGATAAAGGTTTTATCCGACCAAGTCATTTTCTCTAGGGAGCTCCAATTCTGTTTGTAAAGAAGAAAGACGAGTCACTACGGATGTGTATTGATTAAAGAGAGCTAAATAAAGTGACAGTGAAGAATAAGTACCCGTTACCTCTGATAGATGATTTGTTTGATCAGTTGAAGGGAGCAGCAGTATTCTACAAAATTGATTTGAGGTCAAGGTACCATTAGGTAAGAGTGGCCGAGCAGGATATAGCTAAGACTGCTTTCTGTACAAGGTATGAGCATTATGAGTTCGTAGTGATGCCATTTGGCTTGACTAATGCCCCAATAGTTATTATGGATTTGATGAACCGAGTATTCCATGACTGTCTGGATCAGTTTATAGTAGTATTCATTGATGATATTCTGGTTTATTCCAAGTCGAGAGAAGAACATGAGGAACATTTGAGAATAGTGCTACAACGATTGAGGGAAAAGCGGTTGTATGCTAAGTTTTCTAAATGTGAGTTTTGGCTCGACCAAGTAATATTTCTGGGCCATACGATGTCCAAGGAAGGGATTTCAGTAGATCCGAGTAAGGTAAAGGCAATCCTTGAGTGGCAGAGGCCGAAGACAGTAAAAGAGGTTAGATGTTTCTTAGGCCTGGCAGGTTACTACAGATGATTTATTGAAGGGTTCGCCCAGTTGACTAAACCATTGACAGCTCTTACCAAATAGAAGACTCCTTTTGTATGGTCAGAAGCATGTGAGGAATGTTTCCAAGAGTTGAAGAAGAGGTTAACAACAACTCCCGTGTTAGTGTTACCACAGGAGGGTGTAGATTATGACATTTATACAGATGCCTCTCTGCAAGGACTTGGTGCAGTGTTAATGCAGTTAGGTAGGGTGATAGCATATGCCTCTCGGCAATTAAAAGAGTATGAGATGAGATACCCTACGCATGACCTAGAGTTGGTAGCCATGATCTTCGCATTAAAGATTTGGAGGCATTACCTTTATGGTGCAAAGAGTAACATCTATACTGATCAAAAAAGTTTAAAGTACTTCTTCACTCAAAAGGAACTGAATATGAGATAGAGAAGGTGGTTAGAGCTGGTTAAGGACTATGATTGTGAGATCAAGTATCAACCGTGGAAAGCCAATGTAGTAGCTGATGCCTTGAGTAGAAAAGCTTATTTGTCCCGGCTGACTAAGCAGAAAGAGTTGATAGAAGAATTATGTAGAGAACAAATTGAAGTGATTCCGGGAAGGATTGCCAGGTTAGAGGTTCAGCCTACTTTATTAGAGAAAGTCAAAGTTAAGCAAGTGGCTGATGAGTGGTGTCAGAAAATAGTTCAGCAAGTACATGAGGGCAAGGTAACAGAGTTCCATTTAGTGGATGGTGTACTCTATTTCAGAAATTGGTTGTGTATCCCTCAAAATGATGAGTTGAGAAAGAGAATTCTTATGGAGGCTCATGACACACTATACACTGCTTATCCTGGAGCAACCAAGATGTACTAAGATATAAAGAAAGACTACTAGTGGCCAGGTATGAAGAGAGACATTGTAGAGTTTGTAGCTAAATTCCTGACTTGTTAACAGGTGAAAGCAGAACACCAAAGGCCGTCAGGGTTACTTCAGCCACTTAGTATTCCAGAGTGGAAATGGGAGAGGATTGCGATGGATTTTTTCACAGGTCTCCCTAGAGTACAGAGAGGATATAATGCTATATGGGTGATTGTGGATAGCTTAACTAAGTCGGCCCATTTCCTCCCAGTAAAGGAGAGCACCACTACGAATCAATTGGCTCAGATTTACATTAAAGAGATAGTCAGGTTGCATGGTGTGCCCAAGACAATAGTGTCACACAGAGATTCTAGATTTGTCTCAGCTTTCTAGACTAGTTTACAGAGAAATTTGGGTACCCGTTTGGCATTCAGCACTGCCTATCATCCTCAGACGGATGGCCAAACAGAGAGAATGAATCAGGTGCTTGAGGATATGTTGAGAGCTTGCTGTATGGATTATAAAGCATCCTGGCATGAAATGTTACCCTTAGTGGAGTTTGCCTACAACAACAGTTACTAATCTACAATTAAGATGGCGTCTTACGAGGCTTTGTATGGTAGACGATGTAGGTCTCCACTACATTAGGATGAGATAGGTGAAAAGGATGAGTTGAGTACCGCTCTTGGGCCAGAGGTGACTCAAAAAATGATAGAAGATGTAAGATTAATAAGAAACAGAATGAAGTAAGCCCAAGATCGACAGAAGAGTTATGCCGACTTGAAGAGAAAGAGGTTGAATTTCAAGTGGGTGATAAAGTGTTTCTGAGAGTTTCCCCCTATAAGCGAGTGATGCGCTTCGGTAATAAAGGAAAGTTAGCACCGAGATATGTAGGTCCATTTGAGGTATTGCAACGAGTGGAAAAAGTGGCCTACAGATTGGCACTACCACCTAGCATGGACAAGGTGCATGATGTTTTCCATGTCTCGATGCTACGGAAGTACGTAAGTGATCCCTCCCATATCTTGAGAATAGAGGATGTTGACTTAGAAGAGCACCTTGTGTATGAGGAGCGTCCAGTACAGATTTTGGACCGAAGGATTAAAGAGCTCCAAAATAAGAGTATTCCATTAGTAAAAGTCCTTTGCAAAAATCACAAGGTAGAAGAGGCTACATGGGAGGTAGAGCAAGACATGCAGAAACATTACCTGGAGTTATTTGTGTGAATTTCGGGGACGAAATTCTTTTAAGGGGGGAGAATTGTAACGCCCCACTTGAGGTATGTTGTAAAATTATTGTTGCATTGCTTGAATGTTTATTGATTTGTTCTCATTTGAGCTTGCATGTTGTTATTTTTGGTTGGTTGGCCCTTAGTTGAATTTTGTTAAAATTATTTTGAGAAAAATGTAAAGAAAAT
Organism: Pistacia vera; assembly: GCF_008641045.1. NCBI lineage: Eukaryota > Viridiplantae > Streptophyta > Magnoliopsida > Sapindales > Anacardiaceae > Pistacia > Pistacia vera. The sequence goes on from NW_022196418.1 coordinate 312,268, forward strand.
CCCTTAAACTTTCATTAGGGGTAAAATGGTCTTTTCACTTAAAATTAGTTGAAAAACTGGGGAGTGAAAAGAGATAGAATTTCATAGAGAATGTAATAAAAATAAGGGCATTATTGTAATTGATTAAGGGATATAGATGGAATTTCTAAGAAAGAACAAGAGCAAAATGAGAATGATTGTATTTAAGTTGAGCTAAAAAGGGTTTAAGTGTTGAAAGCCCTTCATTCTTCACCATCTCCACCGCCATTCTCATTCCCTAATTTCTCTCAATCCTCCACTTAATCTTCCAAGAATTTCTAAGGATTTTTGGTGTAGTTTTTAGTAGAGATTTAATCTAAAGCATCCTAAGGTAAGGATTCTTGCTTTAGATGAGAATTTTCTTATGATTTGTTAAAGTCTTATGTTGTTATTTTTTAAAGTTATAGGTAAAAGACAAGATACAAAAGGGAAGGAAAAGTGCTAGAGAAGCCATTTACCCATAAAGTAAGTAAATCCACCTAAGTTGTGATTTGCATGATTGAATGATGTATAGAGATTTGTATATTATTAATGCTTGAATTTTTTTTTTTGAAATGAGTTGATGGATTTATGAATGAGTTCAATGTTGATTTATGGAGAGATTTCCACCATGAGAAAGGTGGATTGTGTTGATAAAATTTGATAAAAGTATGGATAGATTTAGAAGAATTTGAGAGGAATATTTGAACTGTGTTTTTTTTGCAGGATGTGTGATGATTTAAAGGAGTTGAACTCCAATTTTGGATGGTAAAGAAAGAAGTAGAATTATAGTTAGAGTAGAGTTAGGTATGCACACATATTTTTTGATGAAATGCCTAAGTGAAAAGCCTAAGTGAAAACTGCCCTATCACAGCCGTGACATTCTGAGTAATTATTGGGCATCTTACAGATTGAACTGGGTTAAAACCAAAACATAAAAGTTGTAGTCCTGTCTCTAATTTTTAAAACAAGATCAAAATCGTAGCAATCCGATATGTATAACTCAAGTTATGCCTTCTGGAGTGTGACATGTGCAGAATGACTATCTTGATGCAACATCGCATTTGTGCATTTCATGAGTGCATTAATGAGCATTAATCATCCATATGCATTAATTATGCATTAGAGAAAGAGTATAAAAAGAGTAGAGAATTTTGACTGTGAGCTTTATTAAGAGAAAAGAGAGAAAAAGAGAATAGAGTAGGTTGTGCGATGGGGATCCCATGAGTAATGGGTAGAGTATTCCCGCATGTACGCCGCATTGAGAGAGCGGCATGAGTATGAGAGAGAGAAGTGGTGTAGCCCGTGAGAGTGCATGCGGATGAGGGCTATACCCAAGAGTACCCGAGAGAGAGATTATATACTCACATGGCCAAGGGTTCCGAATCCATGCATAACTGAGTCCGATCGGCTAAGAATGAGTAGAAGTCACGGAGAGCAGGACCGAGTCCCGGCCATGCCCCCGGTAAGATGGGGCCGTGACTTACTAAAGAGAGTTAGTAGAAAAGAGTTCTAAGAAAGAGAAACAGAGAGAGAGAAACAAAAATAGAAAACAGAGAGAAGTATGAAAAAGAGAGTAAATGAGAATTGTAAGGAAAGACTTAGAGAGAGAGAGTTACAGGGATGGATGACTAGAGGGTTTACTTACTGAGCATTATTTGTGCTCACCCCGTTGTCTTTCTATATTTTTGCAGGATTTAGGTGAGGACATTGTCGGATGGACTTCGGCATGTTAGGAGGAATGGCTACACTGTCTACATAGTTTTTGATAGTTTTTGTTTATAACACTAATTTTGTATAAATAATGTATATGTTTAATAAAAGAAAAATTTGAGCCCAACTACTTATGTTATTATACATGTATTTTATTATGTATATTTTTATGAGTATTTGAGTAGGAAGTAGTTATTGTAGTCCAGCACTAGAGTTTCCTTCTTCGCGCCTTCAGCCGGGGTCAGGTCACCCATCGGTTCCTTACTCAACCTCTTCCCGATATCCAGTTGATCGCCCTCGGATTCAGTCTCCGACTCTTCTACCTGGATTTGCCTTCTCTTCTTCTTTGCTCGCTGAGCCTTTGTCTTTAGCCTCGGGCGGGTAGCTGATGGCTGGGAAGCCTTCAAGATTTGGATTGGTGTGTCCTCCGAAGGTTGATGCTGAGAAGTTCCAGCAGGTCACACCGGGGCACTCGATGTGGCACCTTCAACTGGGGGATCAGTAAGAGCCGCATCGGTCATCTTGGCGGTCTTTGACCATAGGAAGTTGAATTGCCTTCGTCGCGTCGGCTCTGACACCTTCGGAGGCATGGTCGCTGCATGCAAGCATCGTTAGCAAATGTATTTTATTTTACGACCAGAAACGAACCTGTTAGCAAGACTTACTCAATGGTGGCTCTAAAGACGCATTCGCATTGAAGAAGCTGTATTTCCTCAGATTCACGGTCGTCATGAGCTTCTTCGCGTTGTGACTGGCCTCAGGTAAGAAGCCAAAAGATACGATCCTATCCGGATCGAAGAGCAGCCCTAAGTTGGTCGTCTTGTTAACTGCTAGAAAAGAAACAGGTCATTAGAAAGAAAACACATTTCAAATTTAATGAATTCACCAAAGAAAGAAAGCCTACTCGGGTCCTGAAAGCAGCAATGGCGTCGTAACGAAAGAAGAAAAACTTTGTTTCGTAGGCCCCTGCGTTGCTAGGGTAGCTGTGTATCCCCTCGGCAATAGAAGGTCGCCTGGACAAGTAATAATAATCCTTGTCCTTACTCCTTTTCAAGTAATATCAGCAACCGAGCTCCGTTGCGGTTAGCTCGCCCAGCCCGTTCTCACGACACACGATGTACATGGCAACGACAATCACATACGCGTTCAGAGTGAGTTGCATCGGCGCTATACCAAAGTGATCCAAGTTCAACCTGACAAAAGGGTGGAAGGGGATCAACCCCCCACCCTTGATGATCTCCTCGGAGATCGCAGCCATCCCACTTGATGGGTATTGCGATGAGTGGGCCGTGTCACGAAAAACTTCCACGCCGATACCGTACTGTTTTATCACCCTCTCGAGCTCTTCCTTGGTAAGTACCGAGTAGACCTTAGGAGTGATACTTGGAGCTCCCTGCAAGGACAAACCGGTTCCTTCCTCGGATCTGGTTATTGAGGGCTCCATTCTGCTGGTCTACAAAAGCGACAAGCAGGAGGGTCATTTAGCTGTCATACGCTACTTCATATGATTACGTGGAAGGAAACAAACTCCCTAAATCCCAAAGAAAACCCTAACAGCATGATTCGAGCTGCCATTCATGGCTCGAACCCAACATGAGCATCTCGTCTCCGATGAGTTACCGGAAGACTGACGCCATTTACCATGAGGAATAAGAAAACAAAAACAGAGAAAGATTCTTACCTCTCGGAGTACGAAAATGGTTTCTACTTCAAAAATCAGAAAAACGCTGGTTTGGAAGACAAAGGTTCCAAGCTTGCGAAAATCTCTTGCTCTCTGTGAAAAAGACGAGTGTGAAGACATTGCCTGAGATCTAAGTTTTTATAGTGCATGAAACAACGCTTGTTTTTCTAGGAATCGAAACAACGTTTGAGCGGGAAAATTTCTCACTGTTGATCACGACCACGTGTCGCAGATCAGTGAGGAAGAGTGAGCATCACGATTAAAGGAAAAATCAAATCTTCATCTTCTCTATTGAAAAACTCAAGCGACGGCACTCTCTCCCTCTCAGCATTAATTGCGCCCCAATCTGCATTTAATGCTCTGATAAGGGTTGTCATTTCAGCATGTCACACATTTAATGTTCTGATAAAGTGGTACTGTGTCAGCATACAACGCATTTAATGCCCTTGGTTGGCATTTATCATGGACAAGACACATCTATCAACGTAGAGAATGCTGCATTAAATGCTCCCATACCTAAAAGTACAACAGATAACGCCTGACGAAGTCAGGTCGCCCGTCTTTAATAAGCAATGACCATGTGAGGTCGTGTTTGCAAAAAAAATGCTACCCCGACCTACTTTCAAATAGGTCGGAATCACTAGAATTTTCAAAAATCATCCAATCGCGGCATGACTTATAGTTTCCAAGGTTCGATTCTCAAACCTTAAAAACTACGGGACTTCTGTTATGCCTGAAAAATATAGGGCTGACGTAAGGCCCAGTCAGCATGCAAAATTCAGAGCATGGGTACACACACAGCCGAGTCACGTGAGGAAAGGGGTAGTCTGCTTATGTCAGAATAGGTGGTGCGCGCCAGACCAGCCAAAAGCTGTGGTGATCCCACGTGTCCAATCCCTGCTCCAAATCGCATAAATCACTCTAGAAGGTGGGCAATGTGACATAAAGAAGGATTTGTACACTTAATCCTACCAACTCACAGATTCAGTAATCATTAGCTCAATATATCCCACTATAAATAGAGAGCTCCTCTCCCATTCAAGGGATTCGATCATTTTTTACTTTTGATTGGCTATTCTCTCTCTCATGAACTATATAGCATTCTCTTTCTTGTACTATCATTTGTGAGTCAATTGTAAGTCATTTGTAAGTCAGTCCACTAAAGCAACTTGACCCTTATCATTAATACAAACATCAATGGACATAGGACTTGCTACCTTAGCATCCGAACCACTTTAAAAGTTGTCCCCATTGCATTTACTTTCATTTTCTTTTGCATTCACGTGTGTCTTCTGAGCCAACTCAGCATTTCGCACGTGCGTATTAGTTGGTGTCAAAATCATGCATCAACAGATATGTATTTGATCTTCTCTTTAACTGCACACACCATCCTCATATACTAATCTAAAATAAGCAAACTTTTTTTTACCAAATTTATATTCCAATAAAAATCAATTTTTAAGAAACATAGTTGTACTCGAATCGATACAAAACAAGAAGTTGTTTTGGATTTAAATTTATTTAAAAAAGTTGATCTGAAATTGACACAGAATTGAGCGACAATTCATTGTATTAGAACTGGAGAGGTTTTTCTTTTTTTAAATCGGCAATGGTTCTTTGTTTTTAAGGTTTTGATGTTAGAATAGATGTCTAGATTTCTATGTTTTATAGGAATAATCCTAACCGTTAGATAGTGAAACTCCACGTCTTTACATCCTTCAAAGATTAGATGAAATTAAACGAAGAGAGAATCCAAATTCTTAATTAAGACATATGATAAGTAAGTAAAATAGATAATACACATTGATCCCATTAATGACTTAAAGAAAAATGTTTCGGGAAAAAACCTTGAAAAAAAAATTTTAAAAATTTATAACCTTGAAACTGTTATAAATAGAGCCAACGGTAGGCCGTGGCATGACACGAAAAAAGCACGGCACGACATGAAAAAAAGCACGGCCCAGCATGGACCATGATTATGCAGGCGATGTCGTGGGCCTTAAAAAAGGCACGCACGTAGGCTGACAATGCACAACATGAAAAAAAATAATTTAAAAAAATAAAATACTAATCTATGTTTACAAGTAAGATATATTTTAAGATTTTGAGAATTTAGAAATTAATGAAAATGAAGATGTAGAATAATTCTTAATCCTAATTTCTAAGTTTGTATTTGTAATTTATAATTATAAGTAATAAAAAATGTTGAAATTCAATTAATATTTCAGTGTCTCATTATTTTATTATATTTTTTTAATTAATATAAAGAGTTAATGACATGTTACCACCCAAAAAATGGCCCGTTGACATTTTCCCACCCCCAAACTTCTAAAACACCCTTTTACTACCCAAATATTAGGTTATCCTCTTATTTGGGTGAGAAACAATGTGATTTACTAAAAAACCCCTCTCTTCTTTCTTCCCTTCTCAGCCTTTTCCATTGCTGGCAATTGCCGCCGGTGTTGGAGAATGTCAGCAACCAGAAAATCAACAAACAAACATTCCTCAATTGTATTTCAACCTCACAAACACAAAAATGGTATGAATCAAATCCAATTAAAACTCAAAAAACCCTAAGGTGGGGAAGCTTCAATCACCAACAATTGGTGAGCAAACGGGATCGGAAATGTTGGGGCTTTTAATGAGGAAGATTTAGGGAGTCAATTGGTGGTGGTAGGGACGATATTTGACATCGAAAACGACCAAAAATCAGCTTGGAAGTTGAAAGGTTGTGTGGCTCACGACTGACGATTGCAAGCTAGGGACGATGATGGAGGTAAGGGTTTTGTAGAGTGGGTTGTGGGGAGTGTGATGACGGTGTCTAGGTGAATTTTTGGCAAAGAAATAGACCGAAAATCCGACTTGAAGAGTCGGCCGTGCAAATGGAGGTGGTGGTGGGAAATGGTGAGTGATGACAACACATGAAGGCTTGGGCTTTGTAGAGGAGGTGATGGGGATTCTCTAGGTGGTGTCAAAAGTGATTTTGAACGTCGAGATTGGCTAAAAAATGGCAAAAACCAGTCAAATCTGATGTTGCTAACGTGCGCCATCTTCTGCTAACGTGCACCGTTCTTCTTCTCCCGTAGCCGTTGTTTGGTGACCATTCTACCCTCATTAATTATGGGCTTTTGACCATTTTGCTCTTCCTGACAACAAAAATTGCTAATAAAAATATGTTTTGGGTACTGAAATGGTATTTAAAATGTGGTAGGTATGAATTTGTCAATGAGCTATTTTTTGGATGGGAACATGTTGTTAACTCTTAATATAAATATGAAATGTCACTAAATATAATATATAAAATATTTTTATAATAATTATTAATATAAATCAAAATTACCATAATTTATAAATATTAAATATTTTAACAAAGCACGCGGGTTGGCCCATGGCACTACCCAAGGCATGACACGATATATAGTGGGTCATGTTGTAGGCCTTCAAATTTGATGGGCCAACACGGCATGACAAGGCAAAAATTTTTGTGGGCCTTGGCACGACACTATGGGCCGTGAATTTTTAGGCAAGGCATGGCACGACACAACACGGGCTCTAGTTATAAATGGTCCAACATGATATTGTCCATTTTGACACTACATGGCCTCTTGGTTTTGTTTATGGGCTTTAAGCCTAAACGCATCATGTTGGGTTAAAGCTTATAGCCCTGTATATACAAGCACCCCCTCTCACACGGAAGCGATGTGGGACTTCACAATAACCCATCCCCCCCTAACAAACACAAAACTGGTATGAATCAAATCCAATTAAAACTCAAAAAACCCTAAGGTGGGGAAGCTTCAATCACCAACAATTGGTGAGCAAACGGGATCAGAAATGTTGGGGCTTTTAATGACGAAGATTTAGGGAGTCGATTGGTCGTGACAGGGACGATATTTGACATCTAAAACGACCAAAAATCAGCTTGGAAGTTGAAAGGTTGTGTGGCTCACGACCAACGATTGCAAGCTAGGGACGATGATGGAGGTAAGGGTTTTGTAGAGTGGGTTGTGGGGAGTGTGATGACGGTGTCCAGGTGAATTTTTGGCAAAGAAATCGACCAAAAATTCGACTTGAAGAGTCGGCCGTGCAAATGGAGGTGGTGGTGGAAAATGGTGAGTGATGACAACACATGAAGGCTTGGGCTTTGTAGAGGAGGTGATGGGGATTCTCTAGGTGGTGTCAAAAGTGATTTTGAACGTCGAGATTGGCTAAAAAATGGCAAAAACCAGTCAAATCTGATGTTGCTAACGTGCGCCATCTTCTGCTAACGTGCACCGTTCTTCTTCGCAGTAGCCGTTGTTTGGTGACCATTCACCCTCATTAATTATGGGCTTTTGACCATTTTGCTCTTCTTGACAACAAAAATTGCTAATAAAAATATGTTTTGGGTACTGAAATGGTATTTAATGTGGTAGGTATGAATTTGTCAATGAGCTATTTTTTGGATGGGAACATGTTGTAACTCTAATATAAATACGAAATGTCACTAAATATAAATATAAAAATTTTTTATAAATTATTAATATAAATCAAAATACCATAATTTATAAATATTATTTTTTACAAAGCACGCGGGTTGGCCCACGGCACTACCCAGGCATGGCACGATATATACTGGGTCGTGTTGTAGGCCTTCAAATTTGATGGGCCAGCACGACATGACAAGGCAAATTTTTGCGGGCCTTGGCACGACACTGGGCCTTGAATTTTTAGGCAAGGCATGGCACGACACACACGAGCTCTAGTTATAAATGTCCAACATGATATTGTCCATTTTGACACTACATGGCCTCTTGGTTTGTCTATGGGCTTTAAGCCTAAATGCATCATGTTGGGTTAAAGCTTATAGCCCTGTATATATATGCACCCCCTCTCACACGGAAGCGATGTGGGACTTCACAATAACCCATCCCCAAGGCATGGCACGATATATAGTGGGTCGTGTTGTAGGCCTTCAAATTTGATGGGCCAACATGGCATGACAAGGCAAAAAATTTTGCGGGCCTTGGCAAGACACGATGGGCCTTGAATTTTTGGCAAGGCATGGCACGACACACCACGAGCTCTAGTTTAAATGTTCCAACATGATATTGTCCATTTTGACACTACATGGCCCTTGGTTTTGTTTATGGGCTTTAAGCCTAAACGCATCATGTTGGGTTAAAGCTTATAGCCCTGTATATCAAGCACCCCCTCTCACACGAAGCGCGTGGGACTTCACAATAACCATCCCCCCTAACAACACAAAACTGGTATGAATCAAATCCAATTAAAACTCAAAAAACCCTGAGGTGGGAAGCTTCAATCACACACATTGGTGAGCAAACGGGATCGAAATGTTGGGGCTTTTAATGAGGAAGATTTAGGGAGTCGATTGGTGGTGGCAGGGACGTATTTGACATCTAAAACGACAAAAATCAGCTTGGAAGTTGAAAGGTTGTGTGGCTCACGACCAACGATTGCAGCTAGGGACGATGATGGAGGTAAGGGTTTTGTAAAGTGGGTTGTGGGGAGTGTGATGACGGTGTCCAGGTGAATTTTTGGCAAAGAAATCGACCAAAATTCGACTTGAAGAGTCGGCCGTGCAAATGGGTGGTGGTGAAAATGGTGAGTGATGACAACACATGAAGGCTTGGGCTTTGTAGAGAGGTGATGGGATTCTTAGGTGGTGTCAAAGTGATTTTGAACGTCGAGATTGGCTAAAAAAAACCAGTCAAATCTGATGTTGCTAACGTGCGCCATCTTCTGCTAACGTGCACCGTTCTTCTTCTCCCGTAGCCTGTTGTTTGGTGACCATTCTACCCTCATTAATTATGGGCTTTTGACCATTTTGCTCTTCCTGACAACAAAATTGCTAATAAAAATATGTTTTGGGTACTGAAATGGTATTTAAAATGTGGTAGGTATGAATTTGTCAATGCACTATTTTTGGATGGGAACATGTTGTTAACTCTAATATAATACGAAATGTCACTAAATATAATATTAAAATTTTTTATAATAATTATTATATAAATCAAATTACCATAATTTATAAATATTAATATTTTTACAAAGCACGCGGGTTGGCCCACGGCACTACCCAGGCATGGCACGATATATACTGGGGTCGGTTGTAGGCCTTCAAATTTGATGGGCCGCACGGCATGACAAGGCAAAATTTTTTGCGGGCCTTGGCACGACACGATGGGCCTTGAATTTTTAGGCAAGGCATGGCACGACACACCACGAGCTCTAGTTATAAATGTCCATTGATATTGTCCATTTTGACACTACATGGCCTCTTGGTTTTGTTTCGGGCTTTAAGCCTAAATCATCATGTTGGGTTAAAGCTTATAGCCCTGTATATACATGCACCCCCTCTCACACGGAAGCTGTGGGACTTCACATAACCCTTTCACGGCATGGCACGATATGTAGTGGGTCGTGTTGTAGGCCTCAAATTTGATGGGCCAACATGGCATGACAAGGCAAAAAATTTTGCGAGCCTTGGCACGCACGATGGGCCTTGAATTTTTAGGCAAGGCATGCACGACACACCACGAGCTCTAGTTATAAATGGTCCAACATGATATTGTCCATTTTGACACTACATGGCCTCTTGGTTTTGTTTATGGGCTTTAAGCCTAAACGCATCATGTTGGGTTAAAGCTTATAGCCCCGTATATACAAGCACCCCCTCTCACACGGAAGCGATGTGGACTTCACAATAACCCATCCCCCCCTAACAACACAAAATTGGTATGAATCAAATCCAATTAAAACTCAAAAAACCCTACGGTGGGAAGCTTCATCACCAACAATTGGTGAGCAAACGGGATCGGAAATGTTGGGGCTTTTAAGGAAGATTTAGGGAGTCGATTGGTGGTGGCAGGGACGATATTTGACATCTAAAACGACCAAAAATCAGCTTGGAGTTGAAAGGTTGTGTGGCTCACGACCGACGATTGGAAGCTAGGGACGATGATGGAGGTAAGGGTTTTGTAGAGTGGGTTGTGGGAGTGTGATGACGGTGTCCAGGTGAATTTTTGGCAAAGAATCGACCAAAAATTTGACTTGAAGAGTCGGCCGTGCAAATGGATGGTGGGGAAATGGTGAGTGATGACACACATGAAGCTTGGGCTTTGTAGAGGAGGTGATGGGGATTCTCTAGGTGGTGTCAAAAGTGATTTTGAACGTCGAGATTGGCTAAAAAATGGCAAAAACCAGTCAAATCTAATGTTGCTAACGTGCCCATCTTCTGCTAACGTGCACCGTTCTTCTTCTCCCGTGCCGTTGTTTGGTGACCATTCTACCCTCATTAATTATGGGCTTTTGACCATTCTGCTCTTCCTGACAACAAAAATTGCTAATAAAAATATGTTTTGGATACTGAAATGGTATTTAAAATGTGGTAGGTATGATTTTTCAATGAGCTATTTTTTGGTGGGAACATGTTTTTAACTCTTAATATAAATCGAAATGTCACTAAATATAATATATAAATATTTTTATAATAATAATTAATATAATCAAATTACCATAATTTATAAATATTAAATATTTTACAAAGCACGGGGTTGGCCCACGGCACTACCCAAGGCTGGCACGATATATAGTGGGTCGTGTTGTAGGCCTTCAAATTTGATGGGCCACACGGCATGACAAGGCAAAAATTTTTGCGGGCCTTGGCACGACACGATGGGCCTTGAATTTTTAGGCAAGGCTGGCACGCACACCCCACGAGCTCTAGTTATAATGTGTCCACATGATATTGTCCATTTTGACACTACATGGCCTCTTTTTTGTTTATGGGCTTTAAGCCTAAACGCTTCATGTTGGGTTAAAGCTTTAGCCCTGTATATACATGCACCCCCTCTCACACGGAAGTGATGTGGGACTTCACAATAACCCATCCCAAGCATGGCACGATATATAGTGGTCGTGTTGTAGGCCTTCAATTTGATGGGCCAACATCATGACAAGGCAAAAATTTTGCGGGCCTTGGCAAGACACGATGGGCCTTGAATTTTTAGGCAAGGCATGGCACGACACACCACGAGCTCTAGTTATAAATGGTCCAACTGATATTGTCCATTTTGACACTACATGGCCTCTTGGTTTTGTTTATGGGCTTTAAGCCTAAACGCTCATGTTGGGTTAAAGCTTATAGCCCCGTATATGCATGCACCCCCTCTCACACGGAAGCGATGTGGGACTTCACAATAACCCATCGCCCCCCCCCCCCCCCCCCCCTCGTGATTGTGCTGTAACATGTAATAAATGGCCTAACATAATATTGTCTGCTTTGGCACTACAGGGTCTTAGGGTTTTGTTTCTGGGCTTTAGGTCTGAAACGCTTGATGTTGGGTTAAGGCCTATAGCCCCATATATACATGCACCCCCTCTCACACGAGAGCGATGTGGGACTTCACAACAAAAATCATGTATATGAATAATTTAAAATTTATGCCATGGCCTAAGTAGGGGTGAAAATCGAGTCAAGCCGCTTGTGAGCTACTCGAACTCAACTCGGCATTAGTCGAGTTGAGTTCAAGTAATTCGAGTAGTTGATCAAGTCGAGTTCGATCATATTAGAACTCAACTTGATATGTTCACGGGTATTTCCAAGCTCGATGGTTAAGTAGGTGGTTTTTAAAGTAATATGGATCATATGTAATTTAGAAGTTATAAATTTTGCAAATCCACCTTTGTTAGATGAGCTTGAAATTGAGTTCGAACTCGAACTCAATTAAAACTCTATTATACAAACTTGAATTCGAACTCGATTTCCAATTCAAGTACTGAGTTTGAGTTCAAACTTGATTTCTCAGGCTCGATCAGGCTCAAACTTGAAGTCGAACTCAATAATATAGTGATCGAGTTAAGTTTGATTTACCAGATACTCGACTCGATATTTCACCCCTAGGCCAGAGTAACACCAAATAATTTCTTTTTGATAACGCAAACTATTCTTTACATTCCAAATAAGACCCTTTAAATAATATTATATATTTAAAATTAAGTTAAAGAAAATTGTTTCATGCAGTCTCAAAGCAAACAACTTAGTTCCACTTCTCTTGGAGAAATTTATCAGTTTGTCATTCTTGCTCTGGAAAAGCTTTGTTCTCAAAAACAATTTTTTAACGATTATCTAAAGTGTTCTAAGCAACTGACAAAACCCTAGAAAAATAGAAATTTGTGTTTGCTCATCAGCTTGCCTGATACAAAGGTCTATGTCTACCAAAATGGCATAGTCTATCATGTTTTTCCACAGACATCACTCCATCAGATCCGATAGCCTATATTTTTCACAGCATCAAGTTACATTTCATCGGCCTTATCTGTATGATCTCGTCCATAATATGTTTGACCATCCTGTTTAGTGTCAAATTCTGGCCACAACTCAAGAACAATATGTTACTTTAGAAATTCCTCAAGAATCCATTACCCAATAGATTCGTGAATGATACTCTCATGAACACTTTGATATTGGTGCTACTCATACTATTATCAACCCTAAGATCCTCCCATCATCTCAATGGAAACCTCATTAAGAAGTTTTCTACACTGTTAATAGTGACACTTTCATTACTTATCTGATTCCATTCCAGAATCTCTGCCTATGTATTGACAATCCCGTCATATTACGGCTGAGCGTGACTCTTATACAGCTTCAGCAAAGGTCTACACTTTTACTGTTGATGATCTTCCTCCACACAAATGGAGAAATCGGATGTATGAATTTCAAGCCTGGTTACCATTTGGGTTTTTAGCGATTTCATTTTTGCTTCCTTATGGAGAAATTGAGCTAAATAGCCACGAGAGGTGCTGACAATGTGCATTAGTTCCTGATAAAGCTTATCAATCCAGTTTTGGAGCTGATCAATATGTTTTTGTGACCGAGAAATTAGCATAGTGTGATTTTGAGACTGAGAGTCCACCTAGTCATTCAGATCCTCCATCTCCTGAGCCTCATCATAGTTTATCTAAGGATAAGACAAATAATGATGATGAAAGATCGCCAAACTTCTGCTGATCCTGTCTCTTCAGAAAATCCTTGCTCTTACATTATTCTTTTATAAAAATCTCTCGCTTCTTCCTTGCATATTTTCTTCGCACATCTTCCTTACCATAGTTCTTCCATGTTTCCTTCATACTTCTAAACTTTCCTTCAACCTCAACAAGAAAAAGGTCTTCATCAACAATTACTTCGATGGGCAGAATGGTTCAGCAAATATTCTTTCACCGTCCAACACCTCAAAGGTCACACCAACACTATTGTAGATTATTTATCCAGACCTAAAACTAAGCAAGTTGGTTTAATGAACTCTAGATCTGTCTGAATCACTTTGTTGGACACCAGATTTGTCCAATATCAACATGCTTGCATAGGAACGACACATACAACTTTGAATGCTGGAACAGTCATAATGACATTGTTTTCTAATTTAAATATGTCGCTTTCAAAATAATTATTTAGAATCGTATGCCATCATCGTCAACTATTGTTGTCATTGGTGCCTCTGATGACATCGACAAGTTAGTCTGCATCGGTATGAGCTGATGCACAGGATCTAGGTGGCAACTTTAGTGTTATATATCTTTTAGTTTTTTTGTCTTATTGGCTGATTTATATTAATTGTACATGCAAGTTCTAGTGGCAACTTTTATTTGGTGGAAAGAGTCCTAAAAACAACAAAAAGTGTAAATTAAGAAGTACTATTTGTAAGTTATTTTGTCTTCTAGTATGGTAACACTAGTCATAGTATGAACACTTCACTTTGATTATAGCACAATCATTCTTGTTTAAATTTCTAGTGTGACGACTTTCTATCAAAGTGACCACTTTAAATTAAGTTAATTTATTTGTTATATCGTGTGAGTACCTTAGAGTCTGAGTGGTCACATATATCTGACATATATTTGTATAACATGTATTGCATTTCAATATTCCCATGAACTGTTTTCATTCTCTTTATGAGATATTGTTTGTGGTCCATGACACTTGGCAATTATTCATGCAATGAGCTGGAAAGTTTGTTTACAATTGTCGGTGGTCCCAAGAGAATTGGAATAAACTTTTTCATAAAGGTAAAACCATAAAGTATTCTTGATGGCAACCTATCCCCTTACATTGGGTGGATATTTTCTATATAATCACTTCTTTAATGCAATTTAATTTTAAGCCCGATAATTTCCTTGAAAGTACTCTACATATTCTAAAAGGTTTATTTTGTTTTATATTAGGTTTCATATACTTAGGTAGGCTTATAAATACCTTCATCAAAATACTTTGATTTTTTCCTTGCTTTTATGCTGATTGCGTAGCTGTTGCTTGAAGCTTTCTGAGCTGACTCAACTAAAGTGCATCTTCGATAATTGATCCTTGAGAGGTCCTCAAGACTAACCAGGTGGTCTCGTGAACATGGAGCTTGCTGTTGTAATTCATAGTTCGACCAAAAGGTGTAGTTTGAAGTATTGTAAAACAGAGAGTGTTCTTGCAACTGAAGCTTAAACTTTGGCCTTATAATTGAACTGAAAATATTTACCATAGTGGATTGGCTTCATCTGGACTTGGTCTCATGAATGTAGATATTTTGCCAAACCATGAAAAATCCCCTGGTGTTCTTTATTTTGTTTCATGAATGACTGTTTTATAATGGTGATGAATGAATACTAAAATCAACTTAACAACCTATTCCGCTTAGATTTAATACACTTGCTAAAGTATTAAAACTTTCACATGCAAGTTCTGGTGTCAGCTTTTATTTGGTGGAAATTTTAAGTATACCTAGTGACGTAAATGAGTTTACAAAGAAAATTTTTGAGCATTTCTTGTTGTTAATATGTTCATTTATTAAGATGTCTTCATGCTATAATTTCACTTCAACCGTCTTAAGAACAGTATAGACAAGAAAGAAAAAGAAAAAGTATATGTATATTTATATAATATATCTGTAATTTTTAGCAATATTTTTTAACATTTAGATTGATTAATTAATAGTGTCAATAAACTTTACAATAACATTTGTAAAATTTTAGTTTCTACCATAGAACGGATAACTGAATTTTAAATATAAATACCAACATGTGAATTTTCATATATAGTAATAAGATGACAACATCACTTATAGTTATATATAGACCCTTCATATAAATAACATTTCCTTCTTATTTTAAATAAAGTAAATCACACAAACTCAAAACAATACAATTAAAGTTAGATAAATGCATTTATTCACAGTCACTGACACGAACATATTGAACAGTTGGTCAATATGTGATTGCATTCGTTCCCTTATTCTCATTAAAATGGAGAAGACGAACCATGCATTTGGTTGGATTCTTAGGCCCCAAGCGAGAATGGTCCAAGCACATAACTCGCAATGCAAGTCAACAGTAACTCAACCAAACCGGTAAGGGCAGGAACGGCATAAAGAGTTCCGGTTGGTGGAAAAACTTTGCACGCAGCCAATGGGAATTTTACCTTCAAAAGGCACAACGATGGATCGTAGATAATGCCATCTGTGCTTTTAAAAACTACGGTCTACGGTGAAAAAACCTGTGGCATCAGTAAGAGCATGGCCAAGGCTAGTTTGATCTCCTTTGCACATCAATACCACGTTTACTCCAGCTATACCAGGGCTATTTGGAAGCGGCTTAGTTCCAGGAGCAGTACAAGTCAAGCGGCCACGGATAGTAGCTTCAACTACGTCTTTGCCATTAATTTTGAAACCATGTATTAGTGAAGATGTGGTGACTAAAATGAGAGCTAGGAAGAGAATAGATTGATGAGCTGCCATTGTTAATGGTTGTAGTGTAGAAACAGTTAGCTTTGTTGATGTCTTCAAAACATGGACCCTGTATTTATAGGCTGTCTCTCTTTTATTCGTCTCAACTTTAACTTCTTATATCTACCCAAAATCTTCATTGAACCGAGAGGAAGGAGATTGAAACTGAATGATGATCGATTGCATCACATAGAATAATATATCTTGCTGTATGGAAAATTGAACTTGCATACAACTTCAATGATAGAATGTAGAGCTTATGACCTAAAGTTGCTTAATGACATAGGCATAGGCATGGCGGAGCCATTCAAAAAGGTGGCGGACCATCCCTATCCATTAGTGGCTCCTACAAAATCTAATAAGGCTACCATACATTAATACAAGAGTTTGATTTATAGCTTAATTCCTGGATATAATTCCAAATTGCTCATGATTCCGGTGGTAAATAAAATATTAATTATTCTATAACTTGCATGCATCATAATTTATGTAACGTTAAATCTATAATCAGTCCCATCTTGTATCTTGCCATATAAAATATTAATAATAGAAAATTACGAGAAAACATAAATTATACACCAATAAAGATTAAAGTTAATAATTAAAGTGGCTTAGAAATATAATAATGAAGGATTTAATTCTTTTACCAAGTGAATTAATCCTAAGCGGAAATAGGTTGTTACGTTGATTTTAAGAGTTCTTTGAACATAAACATAAAACAATAAAAATAAACCAAAGTAAAACAATACCGAATTTTTACATGGTTCGGCAACATGCCTACTCTATGAGACCAAGTTCAGATGAAGCCAATCCACTATTGTAAATATTTATAGTTCAATTACAAAGTCAAAGTTAAACATCGGTTGCAAAAGTACTCCCTGTTTTGCAATGCTTCAAACTCTATCCTTTGGTCAAACTTTGAATTACCACAACAAGCTCTACGTTCACAAGACCACCTGGTCAGCCTTGAGCTCCTCTTAAGGTACAACAATGAAGACGCACTTCAGCTCGAAAAGCTTGAAATTCCATCAAGCAATAACAATGGAAACCCACGTTCCATCTATGAATGAATAAACAAAGTTTATCATATGTATTTGTAAGTCTACATAGGGCATATGAAACTTGATTCAAAACAAAATAAACCTCAAGAAATTTTCAAAGTAATATTAGAGGAATAATTAGGATTAAAAAGAATTGCATTGGAGGAGACAAATATATAAAAAACTTGGGCTTTAATGCAAGGGGACAGATGGTAAGGAATAACTTTATTGAATTCACCTTTATAAAAGTTTATTCCAATATCAAGATGCCACCTGTCAAAGAGAATAAAACTTTATAGCACATTGAATATAAATTTGACAAGTGTTATGGATCACACAAATATCTCATAAGAGAATAAAATAGCTCATGCATTCTAGAAGCATAACACGTGTTACCCAAATAAATTTGCTAGATACATTGTGATCACTCTAACTCAGAGGTGCTTACTTGATATAGCAGATAAACAATATAAAAGAAGTTTGTTACTTTTAACATAAGGTCGTCACACTAAAAATTAAACAAAATGATTGTGTAATATTTAAAGTCAAGTGTTCATACCATGACTAGTGTTACACCACTAGAATCATAAGTTGACAAAATAACTTATAAATAATACTTCTTAATTTGCACTTTTTGTTGTTCTAATGACTCTTTTCATCTATTTTTTCTTGCCTGAGACCAAGAACATTCCCATTGAGGAGATGCAACATATGTGGAGAAAACATCGGTTTATGTGTTTATTTGGGCAAAAATTAGAAAAATCCCAGATTTTTTTTTTTTTTTTAAATAATCAGTTGCAGAGTAACTATTTCCATTTTAATCAAATAGTCCATTAACCTTTTAAAAAATTCACCAGTCTCCACCTCAAAGTCTAACAATGTCATACCTGTGTTAGTTTGACAAGAACAATTACATCTTTCCACCTTTCTTACTTGACTACACCTAATTATATTTATCAAATCATACAGTGCTTTTCCCTTTAGCAGCCATAACTCACTACTGTAGCCTCCTCCACTACCCAAAATCTTCATTGAACCGAGAGGAAGGAGATTGAAAGTGAAGGTTCACTAGAAGTTGACAGAGCCGGAAGGTCAAGGCCATCCATACAAGCATTGAATGTCGGATCTATAACCGAGTTTCTGTTGATATTGTTTTCGTTGCTTCATCATATATTATCTTTCGTATCATATTTTGGATTTATTTAAAAATTCCGAGATTAATTAAAATTTTATGTTTATTTTAGCCTTTTCTTCAAGTATAAGGCATTTTACATATTTTAAATTGCTTTAAAGTTATTATATTGTATAACAGATGATTTCTAGAGTTTATTTCTCCTAAAAATCTCATAGATTATCTCATTATCCTTCTTTATTTGTTTAAGATTTATAACTAAACCTATCCTTTATTCCATCCAAATGAATTTCTTTTATTAGTTATTTAATTGATTTTTTATCTTGAAGAAGTTTTATCTAATATTAATTCTTTGATTTTAATCAATAATTTCTCAAATGAAACTGCACTATTCTTGTATAGATTATTACTGGTGTGTGTGATTTCTCCATTAAGTTTGGAGAAGTTAGAGTACCACGAGGTTATAGTTTTATTCAGAATCAGCTCAGTTCAACACTTATGCGACCCAGCATAAGCTCGTTGAGATATAGCTCGATCTAGCATAAGCTAGTAGTAACCAATCTTGACAGTTGTTCAAGCAAATCATAGATAAGCTCAGATTACGAATATTTCGAAAGCGATCAAATCAATAGCAATAATGGCGTGATCTTAACGCTCAATCGCGAGAATATCAGAGTTGCATTTTAATATTAATTGTAATTCCTTTAATTTCACTATTTCCTTTGTAAAAAACTTGTATACAAACCCTTTTCAATAATGAAAAAAGGGTTAGCAAATTATTTCAGGCATAGTGTTATTTTCTTGTAAGCTCTCAAAGCAATAAGAAGTACAGTGGACATAGGCTCAAGATTATAACTAGCCAAACCACTTTAAAAACCGAATTGTGTTCTTTATTTTTTCTGCATTCACATTCATTGCATTGTTGATTCCCCGTAATCATGCACACATCCGTTTCGATTCCACCAAGGTCAATTAGATTGCTCTAGTTTGTGTAATTTTTGCATCAACAATTACTTTTAAAATTTCATGTAAATCTCTTTTACCAATTATCTCTGTCTTATTTAATTATCAATTTTTTAATTATTTTTCTTTAATAATTATCTCTTACCCAAGCCTTCTCTCTCTCTCTCTCTCTCTCTCTCTCTCTCTCTATATATATATATATATATATATATATATAGGAATAACATCCTTATAGTAATAGAAAATTTTGATCTCAACTTGGGCCAATTATAAATAAGAATAAATATTACATTGTAATAAGTTATAATTTTTTTAGGTCCCGTCTTAAGAAACTTGGCTCTACATAGTAATAATTATGGCTGTGTTTGGATCGGGGGCATATAAGATAACGGGGGTAATCTTCATTTATTTTGCAAGATTCTAGTTTTTGGTTTGCACATAATAAAATATTATGGGAATCTTTTATTGCAAATAGTCTTTGGTAATGTGGGAAGTAATCCAAACGATCCCCCACCCCTAGGATTGAAACATTACTAGGGTAATATATTTTTTATACCCATTTTGCCCTTAATTAAAAACCATTTTGAACACAATTGCCTTCAAATGTCTACCAAATAACAATTACCCAACCTCCCTACATTTGAGAAATTAACTAAAACACCCCAGCCACAAAAAAGTTTAAAAGTTAACAAAATATCCCTAATCACCCAAGATCATTGTCGGCCGTTACTCACCACTGCTGGACGCCAGCATCAATCGTCATAATGGTGCATGACCGGTGAGATCTGGTCAGTCGTGCACCAATAAGGCCTTTTCTGGCCATGGATCACAAATTTATGGCCAAAAATCTCTAGATCTGGTGTTTCAATGGTCGTTTCACGGCCAAAGATGTGGCCATGAAATGACCATAGATCTGGCTGTGAAAAGGCCAGATCTTTGGCCATGAAATGGCACACCAAAGATCTGGCCTTTTCATGGCCAGATCTTTGGCTGTAAAATGGCCATAGATCTGGCTGGAAATGGCTTTGCCAATGCACGACTAGCCATATATGACCAATCATGTGCCATTTTGTCGAATACTGGTGGTGGCTCGTGGTGGTGGTCGGTTGCGAGTAGTGGCTTGGGGTGGGTGGGGGTGATTTTACCACAAATTAAAGTTTTATATGATTGAGGTGTTTTAGCAAAATTTCAAATGTAGGGGGTTAGCAGAAATGATTCAAAAAATAATAATAAAAAATACTATTATATTAATATTCAAAAAGGAGGGCAATTTAGTAATCTATATAACATACCGACCCATTTATCCTCCCAACCAAACATATTATTCACCAATTTATTGGAATCAACCAAACACATCATTCACCAATTTATTCGAACCAACCAAACACATTTTCTAAACTTTCCTAGTAATCTTCAAGGTGATCTATCTTTCCGTTAATATAATATCTCCCTATAATAAAACATTATATGATTCAAATGTCCTCTATATGTATATTGCAAAAATATATATGCTATGTTACATTAAAGGTTTAAGATGAAATAAAATATTTAAAAGTTGTTTGGAACAATGACTTATACTTTAGACTTGTTATCACATCTTTTATCTTGCGGGTACATAATAAGTTGCCACCATGAACACCTTCCTGTTGAAGCCAAAATATTTCTAGCTTCTCAAGCATGTTTAAAGCTTCTTGGCACTAAACTTTTGGTATTTCTGTACTATCATCCTTAGGATTATCTCCTTCCTCTTCTTGTCTAATTCTAGTAATGATTTCTTCTTTAGTTAAAGTATACATGACTTATTGTTCATTTGGATCATTTTGAGGAAGAAATTAATGTCCATTTTATTAGCATAGTAAAGTTGTCAAATCTAATCATTCAACTCTACAATGACTTTTTGATATCCATCCTCAGGATCCTTGCTTGTTAATTGTGTTTTTATCGCATTTTTGTGATTGTTTTCATCTAGGTTATTTTCACGTTTTTCTGTAGATCTGTACCCTATAGACTAGTGACCACTTTGGATCTGTGTGACCACACTAGTGCTGAGCTTTTTGATTGAGACCATCTCTGTGTGTGTGTTGTAACCTTTGTCTTACGAACTTGTGTGTGACCACCTTAGTCTTTGTGTAACCACACTAACTGTTTACCATGAGTTTTTTCAATGAATGAGGGTTTACCAATAGACCACCCTTGTTGAAGGGAACCAACTATTTCTTTTGGAGACCTAGGATGCGTGTCTTTTTGAAATCCATTGATGAAAGAGCTTGGAATGCTTGTACGGTTGGTTGGCAAGAACCTAAAACTGATGAAGCTAGTGGGAGTCAAGGAAAGGCCCTTGATCAATGGACCAAGGCTGAGTTAGAAGAGTCTAATTTTAACTCTAAAGCCCTTCATGCCATTTTTAATGCTATTAGTATAGGTCAAGTAAAAAATATTGCTAACTGTGAAATGGCTAAGGATGTATGGGATAGACTCCAAGTTAAAAATCAAGGAATCGATATTGTGAAAAAGACCAAGCTTAAAATATTAATTATGGACATTGAAAATCTTTTTATGCATGATAATGAAACCATCATTGATTTTCATGGCAGACTGTGTGATATCACTAATGAGTGTTTTGCTTTAGGTTTTATGCTGAACTTGTTAGGAAGGTACTATGCTCCTTGCCTCAAAGATTCATGTCCAAAGCAACCTCCATTGAGGAATGTCGCAACCTTGACAAGATGCAACTGGATAAACTGATTGGATTTCTGCTAACCTTCGAGCTTAGCCTAAAACAATGGAAAAAGAAATCAGGTAAAGGACTCGCTCTAAAACATAAGGTATCTTCTGATTCCCTAGTTATTTGTGATACTAGTGATAATGAAGATGATGAGTTTGTTCTAATCATTAAAAACTTTTCAAAATTCCTAAAAAAGAACATGAGAAAGCCAAATGTCGATAAAAAGGGAAAACATCCCTTTTTTAGAAGATTTTTTGACCAATCTGCTCAAGGTGGATTCTCAAAAATATTTTCGAGAGAAAATGAAAAGAAAAGGAAAGGGATCAAATACTTTGAGTGTGAAGACTACGACCATATTTAGTCTGAGTGTGCGAACACTCTAAAGAAAAAGAGAAAAGTCATGACTGCCACCTTAAATGAAAGTAATGACACTGAGAGTGAGGCTAATGACACCAATGAGAGTGAACACTTTTTGGCCTTTATTGCTAACCAAGAGGATAGATAGTGTGTCCTTTGATGACTCAAGTGATGTCTACAAAAAGCAACATGAGGCTTATGACAAGATGTATGAGGCATGGTTAAAAGCCATCAAGAGGATTAAATCTCTTGAATCTAAAAAATCTTCCTCGATAGAAGATAAAAAAAATTTGAATGATAAATTGAAAGCCTTATTATCTGATTTGTCTAATAAGGATATTTTCTTGAATCAAGTTTTAAATGAACTAGCTGAAGCCAAGGCCCATGTTGAAAGGTTAAATATAGGTTCATGTAAGCTTGGCGAAGTTCTTGGCCAAGGGAAGATCTTTAGTGATAATCGGGTTTAGGATTCTCTTCTAGTGCGAGCACCTCCAAACCTAGTGTAACCACCTTCGTTAAGGTTTCTGAATCAATTTAGAAAATTGTTATTGCCTTATGCGTTTAGACCTTGAAGGTAAAAAGATTCATTCCAATCTGTCAGTTTTGTCAAAAGAAAGGTCATATCAAACCAAACTGATTTAAACTCATTTCATATTTGAAAAGATGCATTGGAAATCATGATTTTAATTCAGTAAGGCCACCACTTCAGTCACTCATGTCACCACACTAGAACAAGTTTTTCAAAAACCGAAAAGTGTGGCGACCCAAGCTTAGTGCTAACTGTCTTGTTGCCCATACTTCATTGCTTGCTTTTCAAAATGACCTATGGCACTTTGATAGTGGCTGTTCAAGACACGTGACAGGTAATAAAGCTTTGTTGACTAATCTTGAACTAGTGGAAGATGGCCATGTGACCTATGGCGATGGGAAAAAGGGTAAGATTCTTGGAAAAGGTTCTATTGTCATTCCTGACTTCCCAATACTAAATGATGTGTTTTATGTTGAAGGTCTTAAGGAAAATCTTATTAGCATTAGTCAAATTTGTGACAAGCATTGTGTTGTGCAATTCTCAAAGAATATGTGTCAAGTCTTGAATGCTAACAGTTCTTCCTTGCTTAAGAGAAAGAGATCAATTAATAATTGCTATTTATTGTCTAACAAAGCTTTTTGTTTGAGCGCTAAATCAGATTGTGTTGATCTATGGCATAAGAAACTTGGACATATGAACTTCTAAGATCTCGTGAAGCTCTCGAAGAAGGATGTTGTTAAGGTTCTGTCAAAGCTTGAGTTTCCTAAAGGCAAAGTGTGTGGTCCTTGCTTACAGGGTAAGCAAACAAAGAGCTCTCACAAACATTTATCTTGTTTGACTACCTCTTATGCTTTAGAACTGCTTCATATGGATCTAATGGATGTTAGAGTAGCTGCCCTAAAGCCAATCAATTATTGTAATATTGACTCTTTGTAAGAATGTTTATTTATCAATAAAGGCTTTTTCTTCTATATCGTGTAATTCATAATTGTATGTCTTGATATATGTCCTTAGGATGGTAGAACCAAGACGAGAGTATCAAGTGCTTCAATTTTGATAGTGAGAACCCTATGATCACATATGGTGGCCATCTAGAAATGTCCATAGCCCCAATATTATTCTGACCAAGGACATAGATAATATGGTAAGACTATCATAGTGTTGAACAAACTTGTCGTAAAACAATGACTGATCTCACTTGTCAAGGTTGTTTGTCGACAACCTGGTGCAACACATGGGTGTTTGCCATAGGCAAGTTCATTGGACAGACCCACTAGAAGATTCCACATGATGGTAACCCTAGTGTCTGTGGAATCAATCCTCTAACAGATGGTGGTGCATGTGATCCTTAGACTTGAGATCACCAGAGTGCCTTGTGCACCAACTAGTGTAGTATGACACTAGCCCAACGTAGTTCTATTTATCAGAACGATAGTGATTGGCTACATTAATAAGTGTATCAACACTGTGGTGGATTGACAAAGGATTCACCACTCCCGAGTACAGGAGAAATGATCTCACAGATCAATTCTGTAAATAGCAATGACACTAAACTTGTGGCCATAGTGGGATTGAATTGTTGCTCAATCCAATCTATTCTAGCTGTTGGCCTGATAATCAAATGCAAAGAGATCAAGGATATTTGAGGTTGACACGACTTCTATACCTCAGCCTTGATGAGATAATATATGATGAAAGGATTTGATTGCACGGTAATCATACTGTGTTCTATCTGCTGGGTGACCATGATGCCTTGCTGGAGGCCAATCTTGGTCTATGTGTAGTGAGACTGTTAATTGGTGTTAATCGCTATACTACTCATTACCAACATGATAAGGAGCCTACAGGTCACACACTTAGAAGACAGTTTAAGGATGATAACATTTTGGAAGGGTATATTCGTCTTTTAGATGAATAGGCAATTGGTAATTTTGTTGTGTAATTAACTTTATTGAAGTTGTAGCCTATGTCTAATTTCATTATTGGAATAATTTAGAAAAATTATAAATTTACTTATTAGATTTAATATTAATATTTAAACTAAATAATTAAATTGGGTTAATATGCAATTGTACCTAAAGTTTGGGCTGATGCTATACTTGACGGGTAGAGAGGATATTTACTTTATTATATAAATAAAGCAAAATTAAGTTTTATTTAATTCTAACCTAATCAGTCGTCCCCACCACTTTGAGAGAAAAGAATTTATTTTTCCTCTCAATTCTCTCTTCCAAAATCAGCAGCCCTTGAAGCCAACAATTAATTCTAGCAAAATTAATTATTGGTTATTGTTGTTCTATCTTCGTTGGGCGACGTGAGTGCGGTTCTACATTGAATCGGTTTGCAAAATTCAATTTCAAAGACATTGAAGGAACCTCCTACGTAAGTAAGTAAATTTGAATCCTTGAAAGGATGTATTAAATTGTTTTTATCTATTAACATGTAAACAATGTAAATCTGTACTTGGATCTTGGCAAAAAGGTGATTGATCTATCTATTTAATTTTTGTTTTTCCACTGCGTTAGGTATATCGATTACTAACAGTGGTATCAGAGTCTCGGGTACCAGATTATATTATTTAATCTATGATTGATAACATGTATTTTGATTGATAACATGTTATAGTATAAACTAATTTTTTAAATCTGTAAAATTCTATGTTTAATGCAAGTTTTGAATAATCAATTGATTCATTAAACTTGATAATCTTCAATTTACTGATGATCTACAAATTGGTATAATGTGATAAGGATTTTTCATTGGGTATCAGTAGCTAAGTTGATTGCCAAAAATCCTTGGACATTTTTGCTGCTGATTAAACTAATCTACTTCAGATTAGTAGTGCTCGCTGCGGCGATCGCGCTTATGCATGCGTGCTGATTGGAAAAATCAGCGCGCACACCGTGGCGATATAAACCATCACCGCGACAATTGCACTTGTGTGTGCACTAATTTTATTGCCGCGGTGATCGCACCTGTGTGTGCAGGGGTCTAAATGAAAAGTTTCAATACTTTTAGACCAAACAAGATTTGTAAATTGTCAAAGGGTAATTTAATAATTTCACCCACCCAATTCAAAATGTTTATTTTTAAATGTATGCAATGTTCTTGTTCGAAAAATTGCATGGTGCTCGGTACATGAGCCTTAAACCTATGGTTTGTTTATTTATTTCTGGGTTTGTTTGTAAGTTTTAAATAAATAGGACCTATGTGTCCTGCCTCCCTCTAAATTCTCTATGTATTTCTTCTTCTCATCTCACTCCCTTCGTATGTAACGTGAGGTTTCTACTTTATTGATGTAAATTAGAATAGGATTTTATTTATTATAAAATCTTTTTGTAGTGATCGTGATGAAGAAATGAAGGAGCAATGAAGAGGAAAACTTGAAGACCCAAGTTTGTATTGACCCTAGGTTGACCTACCGATTTCTCTAGGCTCGAGGATATCGGTTTTAGTTAGGCCATGTACTGACACATTTATTTTTATGATTAGAATGCATGCTAAGGTTGAATGTTTAATAACATGTCTATCAATGACATTCTAACAATGATAATAAATTGGTGAGGCCATAAAATAAAACCCCTTAACAAAGGATATTATGTCACTAATTAAAATGCCTTCTATCACTATGGGTTTGATCAAACCATTCTTCGTTGGAATCTTGTTCGCTAAAACGAAGGCTACATTTCTACTAGTGGGAGGTCAAACATCATTTGAGTTTTCCTTAATGGTGATGGGTCAACTTAAATGGTGTGTTTTGCTTCTTCGCCAAAGCGAAGGTTAAACACATCATAGGCATAATAGAGAAGTACACTTGTTGTGTGTACGTGGTGACATGTAGTGTCTACTCTACTGATACTGAGAATAACACTTGAGGACAATGGCTTTGGCCATTGAATTGTGTGATTGGTTTGTTGGCTTAGTTTACATTTGAGGTTGGTAGTTTGAGCTATCAACTAGTGTGAATTAAGTTTGTTGGCTTACTTAATCAACCGATTTTGGCTTGTTCGCTAAAGCGAATGTTTGAAATGGGCTAGATGGGATCTCAGTCCACTAGGAAAACCAACAAGTTTTCTGGATTAATGGTGAGAGCTATTGGCTTGAGGAAAATAGTAGGAGTGATTATTTAATAAAAGACCTTGTTAAATAATAATAAAAATTATAATAACTTCTGTATTTTATTTTTTTATTTTTTTATTTTTTTGCATTTGTAGATTCATTAAAATGAGCAATACCAACATACGATCGATAATCGAGAAAGAAAACAAGGTAGATGGATCCAATTTCTTGAACTGGTATCGAAATCTTTGGATTGTACTAAAGTTCGAAAAGAAATTGTATATCCTTGATAAGCCTTATCCGGCTAAGCCTGAACCTGTTGCCACTCGGGAAATTAAGGAGACTTACCAAAAGTTCCTTGATGATGCTGATAATGTTCAATGCATTATGCTAACATCAGTGACATCTCAATTGCAAAAGCAACATGAGAATATGGATGCACATACCATAATTCTACACCTCAAGGAGCTATTTCAAAGTAATACTTGACACGAGAGGTATGAGGTGTCAAAGGCGCTATTTAAGAGCCAATGATTAAGGGAGCCCAAGTTGGTCCTCATATGCTCAAGATGATTGGGTACATAGAGAGAATTGAGGCTTTGGGTTTTTGGTCTGGATGCAGACTTACAAGTGGATTTAATTCTGCAATCACTACTTGATTCTTATTCACCGTTCATGATGAACTTCAATATAAACACGATGGTGAAGTCCCTATTAGAGCTTCTAAATATGCTCAGGACTGTGGAGTAGGACTTAAAGAAGTCTAAACTTGTTTTATTGGTTGCTGCTAGTAAAGCTAAAGTAAGGGTAAGGGAAAAGCTAAGGTCTATTCCAACTACAAACCCAAAGGACAGGATGCTCTTAAGCCTAAGGGTGACATTGGGAAAGGTGGGAAGATAGTCTACTTCTATTATGGCAAGCTTGGCCACTAGATGAAGCATTGCAAGGCTTTCCTCGCAAGCAAGAAGAAGTCAGATGCTTTAACTTCAGGTATATAAATGATTGAGATTAACTTCTCCCCTTCAACAGCATGGGTCATTGACATAGGATGTGGTACTCACATTTGTACTGATGTGCAGGGACTAAGGTAGAGTAGATTTGTCGCCAAGGGAGAGGTAGACCTACGAGTTAGAAATGGAGCACATGTGGCTGCATTAGATTTAGGGTCTTATTATTTGACTTTGCCTACAGGCTTATTATTGGAACTAAATAATTGTTATTTCGTACCTTCAATTTCTAGAAATATTATTTCAGTATCCGCTTTGGATAATATGGGATATCATTTTGAAATTTCTAATGGATTGTCGTCCTTTAGTTTGAATAGTATTCTATTTGGAATTGCAAGGTTATATAACGGATTGTATATTCTTGATTTAAACAATAAGGATATTCTCAATATTGAAACAAAGAAAGCTAAACATATCGATAAAACCCAAACATACCTCTGGCATTGTAGATTGAATCATGTTAGATAAGATGACCAATTCGCCTTTGACAGGACAAAGTGAAATGGCTATTGAATTATTAGGCATCATCCATAGTGATGTATGCGGTCCACTAACTGTTGAAGCCAAAGGTGGATATTCATACTTCATCACATTTATTGATAACTTTAATAGATATGGTTATGTCTACCTTATCAGACAAAAATATGAAGCCTTTGATAAATTCAAAGAATTTAGGAGTGAAGTATAGAATATGTTGGGAAAAAGTATTAAAGCTCTTCGGTCAGATCAAAGAGGTGAATACTTGAGCTCTGAGTTTTCTAAATACCTGAAGCTGTGTAGGATAGTATCACAACTCACCCTTTCATATACACTCCAACATAATGGTATGTCTAAAACGAGGAATAGGACCTTATGGTTAGGTCCATGATGAGTTTTAATGATCCACCCACATCATTTTAGGGTTATGCCCTAGAGATTGCTACTTGTGTACTTAACCGTGTGCTGTCAAAGTCCATGGATAAGACTCCATATGAACTATGGAGTGGGCAAAAGCCCAACTTGTCTTATCTGAAGATTTGGGATTGTGAAGCTTATGTTAAGAAATTGACTTCGAACAAGCTAAGCCCGAAATCTAATAAATGTATATTTGTGGAATATCCTAAAGAGACAAAATGATACTATGTCTACCATTCAGAAAATCGCAAAATCTTTGTTGCTCGTACTGGTGTCTTCTTAAATAATTTTTTTTTTCTAAGAGCTACTAGTAGGAGAAAACTAGAACTCGATGAAGTTCTAGAACCATAAGATATATTAGACGAAGGAAGGGAAGATATGCCACAAGAAGTGGTTGAACATCGTGAGGAGGTTACTCCACAATCTATGGATCAAAGTGAACCACCTTAAGTAGCACAGGAGCTACGTAGGTATGGAAGAGTACGTCCTGAGCCTAAGAGGTATGGTTTTCTTGTGACTCAGCATGGCAACGTATTGGTTTACCAAGACAATGAACCTAGGACCTACATTGACATTATATCAGATCTAGATTTCATTAAATGGCTTGAAGCCACGAAATCTGAGATGGACTCCATGTACCAGAATTAGATATGGTCTCTAGTGGATCCACTTGAAAGGGTAAAACCCATAGGGTGTAAATGGGTCTTTAGGAAAAAAACTGACATGGATGGCAATATGCATACCTATAAGGCATGGCTGGTTGCCAAAGGTTTCAAACAAATTCATGGTATTGACTATGAAGAAAACTTTTCACTGGTTGCCATGATTAAGTCCATCTGGATTATGCTTACGATTGTTGTATATCACGACTATGAGATTTGCTAGATGGATGTCAAAATAGCTTTCCTAAATGGGAACCTTGAAGAGGATGTGTATACGACACAATCCGATGCTTTCATTCTTGATGGACAAGCTGATAAGATATGCAAGTTTTAGTATAAGATATGCAAGTTTTAGTAGTCCATTTATGGACTTAAGCAAGCTTCAAAGAGCTGGAACATTCGTTTTGATAAAGATATAAAAGACTTCAGTTTCATTAAGAATGAAGATGAGCCATGTGTTTACAAGAAAGTAAGTGGGAGCGCAGTGACATTCTTGGTGTTGTATGTTGATGACATACTTCTCAGCGGGAATGATATACTGAACTTGCAGTTGGTAAAGATGTGGTTATCCAAGTGCTTCTTCATGAAGGACTTAGGAGAAGCATCCTACATCCTCGGAATAAAGATATACTATGATAGATTGCATAGGTTGCTTGGCCTAAGTCAAAGTACGTATATAGACAAGGTACTGAAGAGATTCAGTATGGAAGAATCCAAGAAAGGATTTCTTCCGATGTCACATGGTGTATATCTCTCTAAGGATATGTGTCCTAAAACACACGATGAGACAGATAAAATAAAGAGGATCCCATATGCGTCAGCAATTGGATCCATCATGTATGTCATGTTGTGTATTCAGATTGATGTCTCATATGTATTAAGCACTTAGTAGATATCAATTGGATCCAGGTGATACAGTGATGCTAGTTTCCAAACAGATAAGATGATTATCGCTCACAATATAGGTTAGTATTTTGTCTCAATGGAGCTGTAGTGAATTGGAAGAGCTCCAAGCAAAGCATTGTAGCAGACTCTAAAATGGAGGTTGAGTATACCGCATTATCCAATGTGGCCAAAGAGGCAGTTTGGATTAAGAAGCTTTTCACCAAACTTGGTATAGTTTCCATGATTGGTGATCCAATAGATATCTATTAAAACAACAACAGAGCAATAGCTTAAGCAAAGAAACCATAGTCTCACCAGAAGTCCAAACACATATTCAGGCGATTTCATCTTATCAGAGAAATGGTTGAAAAGAAAGATGTGCAGATTAGCAAAGTACATACTGATGACAATTTCACTGATCCACTGATGAAGCCTCTATCACAATAGAAGCATGAAAAGCACTTAAGTTTATTCGATATTAAATACATGAATTATTGGCTATATTGCAAGTGGAAGATTGTTAGAGTAGGTGCCCTAGTGCTAATCAATTATGGTAATATTGACTCTTTGTAAGAAAGTTTATATATCAATAAAAGGCTTTTTCTTCTATATCGTGTAATTCATAATTGTATATCTTGATATATGTCTTTAGGATGGTAGAACTGTGACGAGGGTATTGAGTGTTTCAAATCTTGATAGTGAGAACCCTATGATCACATATGTTGGCGATTCTAGAAACGTTCGTAGCCCCAGTATTATTTTGACCAAGGACATAGATAATACGGTAAGCCTGTCATAGTGTTAAACAAGCCTATCGTAAGACAGTGATTGATCTCACTTGTCAAGGTTACCTGGTACAACACATGGGTGCTTGCCAAAGGAGAGTTCACCGAACAAACCCACTAGAAGATTCCACATAAATGGTAACCCTAGTGTTTGGGGAATAAATCCTCTAATGGATGGTGAAGCATGTGATCCTTAGACTTGAGATCACCAGAGTGTCTTGTGCACCAATTGGTGTAGTGTGACATTAGCCCAACATAGTTCTATTTAGAGCTATCTAAACAGTAGTGATTAGCTACATCAAGAAGTATATCAAGACTATGGTGGATTGCCAAAAGATTCATCACTCTTCGATACGGGAGAAATTATCTCACTAGTCAATTTGGTAAATGGCAACGACACTAAACCTGTGGCCATAGTGGGATTGACTTGTTGCTCAATCCAATCTATTCTAGTTTTCAACCTAATAATTGAATACAAAAAGATCAAGGATATCTGAGGTTGACACTACTTTTGTACCTCAGCCTTGATGAGATAATGTATGATGAAAGGATTTGATTTCACCGTAACCATATTGTAGATAGGTTACAGTTTCACTGAATCTTTATCTGTTGGTGGCCATGATGCCTTGCTAGAGACCAATCTTGGTCTGTGTGTAGTGAGACTATTAATTGATGTTAATCACGATACTACTCACTGCCAACATGATAAAGAACCTACGGGTCACACACTTAGAAGACAGTTTAAGGATAAAATTTTGGAAGGGTATATTCGTCTTTTTGATGAATGAGCATATTAGTAATTTTGCTATGTAATTAAATTTACTGAAGTTGTAGCCTATGTCCAATTTCATTATTGGAATAATTTAACAAAATTATAAATTTACTTATTAGAGTTAATATTAATATTTAAACTAAATAATTAAATTGGGTTAATATGCAATTCTACCTAAAGTTTGGGCTGATGCTACACTTGACGGGTAGAGAGGATATTTGCTTTAATATATAAATAAAGCAAAATTAGGTTTTATTTAATATTAACCTTTTCAACCGTCCCCACCACTTTGAGAGAAAATAATTTATTTTTCCTCTCAATTCTCTCTCCCAAAATCGGCAGCTCTTGACGCCAACAATTAATTCTAGCAAAATTTACTATTGGTTATTGTTGTTCTGTCTTCGTGTGGAAGACGTGAGTGCGGTTCTACATTGAATCGGTTTGGGAAATTCAATTTTAGAGACATTGAAGGAGCTTCCTACGTAAGTAATTAAATCAGAATCCTTGAATGGATGTATTACATTGTTTTTATCTATTAACATATAAACAATATAAATCTATACCCAAATCTTGGCAAAAAAGTAATTGATCTATCTATTTAATTTTTTTTTTTTCGTTGTGTTGGGTAGATCGATTATTAACAATACGTCCTATGCAAACTAAAAGTTTAGGTGGAAAGAGATATGTCCATGTTTGTGTTGATAATTTTTCTAGATTTTCATTTGTTGATTTTTTAAGAGAAAAATCTGATGCATTTGAAGCTTTTCAATGTCTTGTGAAAAGGTTGCAAGTGGAGCAAAACTACCATGTAAAGAAGGTGATGAGGATAAGAAGTGATCATGGGAGGGAATTTGAAAATTCTAATTTCACTAACTTTTGTGAAATGTGAGGCATTTGGCATGAGTTTTATGCCCCAAAGACACATCAACAGACTGGTGTAGTGGAGAGGAAGAATAGAGTTCTTCAA
Organism: Pistacia vera; assembly: GCF_008641045.1. Classification (NCBI taxonomy): domain Eukaryota; kingdom Viridiplantae; phylum Streptophyta; class Magnoliopsida; order Sapindales; family Anacardiaceae; genus Pistacia; species Pistacia vera. The sequence goes on from NW_022196418.1 coordinate 345,209, forward strand.
GAGATGGCAAGGGTTATGTTAAATACAAAGAAGTTGCCTACAAGACTTTGGGCTGAGGCAACTAACATTGCACGCCATATCTCCAACGGAATTTTTTTAAAGGAAGGTACATCTCAAACTCCATATGAGTTGTGAAAAGGTAAGAAGTCAAATCTTTCACATTTCCATGTATTTGGTTGCAAGTGCTATGTCTTGAATGATGGAGATTATCTAGGGAAATTTGATGCTAAGAGTGATGAAGGAGTTTTCCTCGGGTACTCATCAAACAGTAGGGCATTTAGAGTTTCACTACAACAATATACACATATAGCTATGAAAATTAGCTACAAAAAGGAAATTTTTTTTAATTTTTTTTTTTTTTTTTTAAATTTTATTTTTTTTTTTTATTTTAATTTTTTTAGTGATAAGATTTCCTCCCTAGAAGCTAATATTCATCTCTTGCTTTAACTTATTAAAATCGTGGCAATAATTAGTCATTTAGCTACAATGTATTAGCTATGGTAAAACATTGTAGCTAATTAATGTATTTAGCTATAAACATTTTATTTACATGACATATAGTATCATTATTAGCTACGAGTTTAACTATATAGCTATTATTTGTGCATTAGCTATAAAATATTGAAATTTTAGCTAATTAAGGTACCTGGCTATACAAATTTTATTTTCATGGTAGTAACAATATTTTAGTATTATTATTAGCTACTAGTTTAAATATATAGCTGGTATGTGTGTATTAGCTATAAATTATAAGGAATATAGCAACTAAAGAATGTGAAAATTAATTTGCTACAATCCTTACAGTATGCAGCTATAGATATTATAATTTATCTCGTGAGTAATTAAATTTTTATTACTTATGAATTAAATAGTTATAATCAAACATAGTGTTAATCACACTGCTAAGGTCAATAATAAATTAGAACCTTTAACCAATAGCTAACTTAAAAGAACTCTCTAATGAGGTAAAAGTGTGAGCTTTTGTAAAATAAAATTTTATTTTAGAGGATCTCTGAGGTTTTTGTCTTTTCTATGGTGATTTAGAACTAACACTTCATGAAATATAGATGATTTTGGGTATGAAATATGAGATATTATAAGAATTGGTAATGTTACGTATTTGTATATATGAGTTTGTATGTATGTTTTAGATGATGATGATGATAGCGTTAATAATATTATTAATAGTTGAGTATGACAACATTTGTTTATTGTTAATTATATATAGAAAATGCAAGAAAATAGAAAAAATAAATTAAATCATATAAAATACAGTTAAAATTATAGGAGATATGATACAAATTAAAGCATATAAAATACTACAAAATTACCTTCTTAAAAACTTTTTCATTGTTTATGTGTTTGGTTTAATACTTTCATAAAATTTTTCATGCAATGGTACAAGACTATTGTAAAAAAAATAAAGTAAGAAGAAGAGATTAAGAATGGTGGAGTCACAAATGTCAGCGACCGGAGATGGCAATAGCAACAACTGGAACATCCACAGCTTATTTAATGCCTATTTAAATTGAGGCTGGTAGTAATGACATTGAACCATTCATATTTTGTAAAAGAAAAATTAATTGATGACATTTTAAATTACTAGGATGAAGGATTTTATGAGCAGACAATTACTTGGTTGAAAATGACTTTATTAATGTTTTATTTTTGTATCAGAGTTTTTCTTATGATGTCATTTTATCTATCTAATATAAAAATGTTGCTATAAATTTGTAATTATTATTAAATTTGCTAATTATAGCAATATTTGTTAAACTTAATTTTAGTCAAAGCAATAAATTATAAATTCTTGATATAAATTATTTGTTCCATTGCAAATAATTTTAATATTTAGCTACAAATTATATATAAAAACACTATATCCTATTTAGTAATTTTTAAAGATGATAAAATTGTAATTAAGTTGAGAAAAGTAAGAGTGTGTTAGAGATTGTTGTAGCTTAAAAATAATCAATTAAGTTTTAAGCTACAATAATAAAAGTATTTGGTAAACAACTTTTAAAATTGATCAAGTTTGAAGATGATTATGAAATAATTTGATTAATAAAAGGATTACAACAAGCTATTTGGCCATAAAAGGCTACAAAACATTCGGCCGTCTTTTGTGGCCAAATGGCTTGTCAGAATCCGTTGAAACCACCAAATTTCGACATATCAACTCATGCTGATCCTTATAGGACTAGCTGTGACACCGATGTGTCTTGGCAATGATCACTTGATTTCGACAGTTTATTGTCAAATTCTAACAGCTGGTTGCTGTAAGTAATTGATCTACCATACGTAGCAGAAAACAAAAATTCAATTGGTAAATCAATTACTTTTCGTTGCCTAGATCCGAGTATAGATTATACCGTTTACATGTTTATAAACAAAAATCTGTATAAAGTAAATCCATTCAAGGATTAGAATACTTACGTACGTTTGGAGGCTCCTTCGAATATCTCTGATTTCGGATAGGAATACTGTTCACGATTACTGTTCATAGTTACTATTCACCATCTACTGTTCACGTGATTTTTCGCCAATCGATCCAAAGTAGGATCACACTCACGGAAGTCCACACGAAGATAATCCATAGAACCCTTGATTATTTTACTAGAACAATCAAGGGCTTCAAGAATCAAGAAAGAAGAACAAGAAGAGTTTTCTTCTTGAGAGGGAGAGAGAGATAGTGTGGCTAGGGTTTTAGGTGAATGACTAATTCCCCATTGTTTTAATTTTAAGTTGCACTTATATAGTGCAACAATTAAAACCTTATTCCACTTAGGAATATCCATGGGCTCCAACCCTAGTTCACCCTTGCAACCAAACACACCCTTTATAGTATTTTAATTAATTAATTATTATTATAATTAAAATCAATTAATATATAATAATATATTAACATTTAATTAATAATAATAATTCATTTAAATATATACAGAGACATATTTAAATATAATCTCAATAATTTAATTTTAATATTAAAATTAAATACAGGCAACAACCTCAGCAAATTTAATTGCACTGTGAAATTGCCAAAATACCCTTTCATCCTAAAAGACAAAAATACCCTTCTCACAAATTGATTCTTAAATTATCTTCTAAGTGTGTGACCTGTAGGTTGCTCATCATATTGGCAGTGTATAGTATCGTGATTAACACTAATTAATCATCTCACTACACACAGACCAGGATTGGCCCCTAGCAAGGCATCATGGCCACCCGATAGATTCAGATTCAGCGCAACCGCAGCATGTCAATGGTATGGTTACCTTGCAATCAAATGCTTTCATCAATTGGTATCTCATCGAGACTACGGTACAGAAATAGTGTCAATCTCAGATATCATCGACATGTTTGTATTCAGTTATTGGACCAATGACAGGAATATTAAATTGGATTGAACAACAACTCAATCCCTGCTCAATCCCACTGTGGCAACAGATTTAGTGTCATTGCCATTTACTAAATTACCCAGTGAGATAACTTCTCCCGTACCCAGGAGTGATGAATCCTTTGTCGATCCACCATAGTCTCGATACATTTCTCAATGTAGCCAATCACTACCGTATTGATAGCTCTTAATAGAACTACGTTGGGCTAGTGTCAAACTACACCAATTGGTGCACAAGGCGCTCTGGTGATCTCAAGTCTAAGGATCACATGCACCACCATCCGTTAGAGGATTTATTTCATAGACACTAGGGTTACCATCCATATGGAATCCTCTGGTGGGTCTATCTAGTGAACTTATCTCTAGCAAGCACCTATGCGTTGCACTAGGTTGTCGACAAACAACCTTGACAAGTAAGATCAATCACTACCTTATGACAGGGTCGTTCAATACTATGATAGCCTTATCGTATTATATGTGTCCTTGGTCAGAATAATACAGGTGCTAGAGTAGATGCCCTAGAGCCAATCAATTATTATAGAATTGACTCTTTGTAATAATGTTCATTAATCAATAAAAGACATTTTATTCTATATCGTGTAAATCATTATTATTGCAATATGTATTGATGTATGTCCTTAGAATGGTAGAACCGTGACAAGGGTATCAAGTGTTTCAAATCTTGATAGTAAGAACCCTATGAGCACATATGTAGCCATTCTAGAAACGTCTGTAGCCCCAGTATTATTCTGAAGTAAGGGCACAGATAATACGGCAAGGCTATCGTAGTGTTGAATAACCCTGTCAAAAGGTAGTGACTAATCTCACTTGTCAAGGTTGTTTGGTGACAACCTGGTGCAACACACGGGTGCTTGCTGTAGGCGAATACACCACAGCAAGTTCACTAGGCAGACCTATCTGAGGATTACATATGGATGGTAACCCTAGTGTCTATGGAACAAATCCTCTAACGAATTGTGGTGCATGTAATCTTTGGACTTGAGATCACTAGAGCGCCTTGTGCACCGATTGGTATAGTTTGACACTAGTCTAACGCAGTTCTATTCAAAGCTGTCAATACAGTAGTGATTGGCTACATCAAGGAGTGTATCAAGACTGTGGTGGATAGACAGAGGATTCATCACTCCTGGGTACGGAAGAAGTTATCTCACGACACAATTCAGTAAATGGCAATGACACTCAAACTGTGGCCATAGTGGGATTGAGTTGTTGTTCTATCCGTTTATAATACAGGTCATTGGTCCAGTAACTGAATACACAATATCGAGAGTAACCGTAGGTTGACACTATTTCTATGCCTCGGTCTCAACGAGATAAGGAATGATGAAAGGATCGAATTATACGGTAACCATATCATTTACAAGTAGCTACTTTGCTGAATCCGAATCTATCGGGTGCCATGATGCCTTGCTAGGGGCCAATCTTGGTTTGTGTGTAGTGAGACGATTAATTAGTGTTAATCGCGATACTACACATTGCCAGTATGATGAGGAGCCTATGGGTCACACAGATAGATAATTTAAGAGCCAGGAAGTTAGAAGGGCGTTTTCGTCTCTTTGGGCAAAACGGTGTTTTGGTAATTTCACAGTGCAATTAAATTTGCTGAGGTCGTAGCCTTTATTTAATTTGTTAGAAAAATTAAATAAGTGAAATTACGTTTAAATATGTGTTAGCATATATTTAAATAAATTATCATTATTGTTAAATGTTAATATATATATTAATTGATTTTAATTGAGATAATGATGAGTTAAAATAAATATTTAATTGGGAGTGTTTGGAAACAAGGGGTGTTTGGGTTGGAGCCCAAGCCTATTCCATATGGGAATATGGCAATTAAACTTTACTATAAAAGAAAAAGGTTAATTGAAAAAGGTGGAGATTTTTCATTTCACTCATTCATTGTAAAAGAGAAAAACCTCCAACCCCTTAAACACTCTCCCACGTCAGAATGGTTTTTGCCTAAAATCAAATTGCTTTGATTTTTCTTCTTTGTTCTTAAGACTAAAGAGGATCTGGCAAATCCCTCTTTAGTTCCTTGTGATTGTCTTCGTGTAAACTACATTGCTTCGATCCTACACTTGAGTCAGTAGCAAAATACATTCAAAGACAACTTGGAGGAGCCTCCAAACGTGCGTATGATTCCTTAAAACTCTAAACTAATTTCTACAGATTCTTATTTTGATATAAACTGTAAATTTGTACCCTGATCTTGGTTCTATGGAACGATCCATGTTGTTATTAATTTTTGTTTTCCGCTGTCTCAATGGATCGTTTCCTGATAACTAGGGCTATGAACGTTTCTAGAATGACCACCATATGTGATCATAAGGCTCTCACTATCAAGATTTGACACACTTGATACCCTCATCATGGTTCTACCATCCTAAGGACATATATCATTACATACACGATATAGAAGAATATACTTTTTATTGATAAATAAACATTTATTACAGAATCAATTTTACAATAATTGATTGGCTCTAGGGCACCTACTCTAACAATTGCCGACCAACCCTATTTTCTTCTGACTTTTTTTAACTATTTGATTTAACAAATTTTAATTAAGATAAATTATTTTAGTATATTTTATAATATTTATTAAATATATACTAAAATATATTTTATGATTATACATATATTTTAATGAGTAAAATATATCATTTTAAGGGCTAGTTTGGGATTATTGTAGCTATAAGTTTAATTAGTTTATACCAAACTTTAAAAATAATCAGAAATGTTTTTGGTAAATTTAATTTTTGAAATTGTTGTGAGTTTCAAAAGCTATATACTGTATATGTGTTTGGTAAATTAGATTTTAATATTAGCATTATATGTGGAATGACCAAAAAGTATATATTCTTTCTAAGATACATAATTTTTTTCCTAACCCTATAATTCCCAAAGATAATGCTAAATAAATAATGACCACCTCACTTCCCAAAAATAAAGAATTTTTTTCCTAACCCTATAATTCAAATCTTAAAATTTTTCCCGTAGCCGCCCTTCCTGAAAACCATTATTCCATATCGAGGAAAGGCGTAACCAATGGAAGGGAAGGTTCTCACCCTGTCCCTGACATTGTTCTCCGACAATGTCCCTTAGGCGAAAGGGGCCACCATTCTCTTTCTTTCTTCAATCATTATGATCAGGACAAATGGGTTGCTTCATCTCCTCCTCCTATCTACTCAATTCTCTATCTTCATTTGTGACCATGCTAGGCAAAAGGTAGTTGTAGAGGAGCAGCTGTGAAATGGCGATTCCCCCCTTCAAAATTCAAGTGAAAGAGGAAGCCAAAAAGCCGTACACAGTAGGAGACAGATTTTTGTAAAAAGGGGTTGATTTCTCGGATTGGTTCTCGCATCCCTATGTCAAAAGGATGGGCGAGTTCAGTTGAAGTGTTCATCGATCGGGTGAATCCTGTCACCTTGATGTGGTATTCTCAGAGGGTGTTCACCACTTTGGTCTCCTCTATCACTATTCTCTACTCTCGCATCAATGACCTCTTCAGGGGAAATTCCAGCCTTCTTCTTTTCCTCTCCCTCCCCCCTTCATCTGTACGTTCATTTTTCTTATGTCTTTCTCTTTTATTTTTTAATTCTGATTAATTTTGCTAATTATGATTTCAATCGTTGATATTAGTTTTCATTGGCTGTTAAGATGTTTACTACCATAATCTGAAAAATGATGCATTCGTGTCCCAATTTATGCTCTAGGATTGTCTTCTTTGTCCTATAGGATTCGCAACCAATATGGATGTGATGGTAGCAACTGGAAGCATTGCCTCACTCCTGGCTCTGCTAGTGATAAACCTTTGAAAAATGAAAAAATTGCCATATTTTCTGATGCACTAAACCATGCGTCTATAATTAATGGTATTCGACTTGCTAAGAGAACAAAAAAAAGCATAACCTTTTATCTATAAACACTGTGACATTTCCTATCTCAAGGCACTATTGTAAGCATTTCACTTCTCTCTTAAAGTATTCCACATATTAGTTTTTGTTCCATCTGTTATTTCCATTGTTCTTGTCACTGTAATGGATTTGTGTTATGACAGATCAAGTTGCACAATGAAGAAAAAAGTTGTTGTGAGTGATAAGTAGTCATCTTTTTCTTAATTCCTTCCTTTAATACTATAGCTTTTGTCTTCCCTTTGGTTAGATAACTTAAGAAATAGATATAGTTATTGGTCACAAATATTCAGAGTCTGATGCTTGTTCTAGGATATCATTTTTTTTTTTTCCTTTACTTTTACTTTTTCTCCATATACTAGGCAACTAATAAGCAATAAGATTTATTGTTGGAACAGACAAAATTAATTTCAAAGGGTCACCCATTTAATCCAACTACTAGATTGCTTAAAAGTATGTGTTAGATATTTGTAGGACCATTTTGAGGGAGAGCTAAAGGAAACTTGGAAGGATGGTATATTGGACTTTAGCTTATTTAGTGATCTTGCGGAAAAGTGTAAGATGAACATTCGGATCTTCAAAAAATTAAGATGTGAGCCTTAAGTAGCCGCAAGATTTAAGCATGAGTTGAGTTAAAATAACTCCATTTAGTTCCCTGCCTTGACTTAGGGTTCTCTTAGTTTGAAGGTGGAAGTAACAAGCCTGGTATTTGTGAATCTTGCTCGGTGTGATGCAAAGTCTGTTTGGACCTGCATCTTCATTTTTATTTTTTATTTTTATTTCAAATTTTCATGCTGTAATTTCATATTAAGTTAAATATTCTAATAAGATTGTAAACTTTGGATACATGGCTGACACCATTTATGAATGTGTTATACCTTGGATATTTTGCATCTTGTCTATGAGACCTTACTGCTCTGTGGTTCATAGTTAGTCTTTTGGAAATATTTGCTAGGTGTTTTGGTACGTAATATACCATATGTTTGACAAATTGCTGGTCTTACTATGTTTATCTGCTGTGTTATTTATTTATTTTTTAATGTTTTTACTACTGAAAATCCTAATTTTTTAACTTCTAGCATATTTTCTGATGATGTGCTTAATTCTCTTCTTTCTACAACTTGTTTAGTATGGATGGAGACATTGCACCAATGGTTGAACTTTTGAAGTTTCGCAAGAAGTATGGCTTCTTGTTAGTCTTAGATGATGTATCATTAAACATAATTATTATGCAATTTGCATTCCACTTTTATTCTATGCACTTAGCCAAACAGTCAAACTGAATATTCATTTTTGTTATTAATTTAATAATTATTAATTGATATTACCGTTTTGTAGGTAAATTAAAATGACTCTGCAAAATGCTTAGTTTGGGTAGACAAGTACTAAATACTTATCCCAGTTTGTATTGATATGAAGCACATTTATCTTATTACTCTCTCACATACACACAGTCACACACTTGAGTAATAGCAAGATTAAAGAAGAGCTCAAGGCAAAGATGTCTTCACTGGACAAAAAGTACACCATGGAACCCGAGGAAGTCGTTCATGAACGGCATTAGAATTGGAACCTTCCAAGAAAGGGCGGCATTGGAATGAGCTTAAGAGTAGAGGGATGCTCAAGTGGTAGTAATGACATTGAAGCATTCATATTTTGTAAAAAAATTAGTTGATAACATTTTAAATTACTAGGACGAAAGATTTTATGAGTAGACAATTATTTGGTTAAAAATGATTTTATTAATGTTTTATTTTTTATATTAGAATTTTTCTTATGACACCATATTATCTATTTAATATAAAAATGTTGTTATAAATTTGTAATTATTATTAAATTTGTTAATTATAACAATATTTGTTATAATAAATTTTAATCGAAGCAATAAATTATAAATTATCCGTTCCATTGCAAATAATTATAAAATTTAGCTACAAATCAAAAGTATTCATAGCAAGTAATTTCAATATTTAGCTATTAACACACTATGTCCATGACAATATATTTCCATATATAGATATGATTTCTATATGTTTGTAGCAAAAATTTTAATATTTAAGAATTCACTATATATGCGGCAAATGATCTTTTTATTTAGTTACGATTTTAGTGGTCACGTAGCCAAAAGGTTAATATATTTGTTATGAATATTATTTTTGTAGTAGGAATTTTCAATTTAGTTATAAATTTATATTTGTGTAACTAAAATGCAAACATAGCTATACTAACTATTCCTCATGGCTATAAAGGCAAAGCTTTTGCTACGAGTTTATTATTGTTATGGCAAAAACATTTAAGTTTTTAGTTACGTATTAATCTCATCCATAGCAAAAAATATAAAATGTTAGCTACGTAAGCAAAAGGTTGCATGACTAACTTTTAGCTGCACCACTTCTAGCTACGATAGTGATGAACAATTTTATAACCTCGCAAGTGCTCAAATCGCTCACATAGTCTAGTGTGTAAAAGCAAGGGTCGATCCCATAGAGATTTGTAAGCAATTTACTAATCCTAATAACTATGCTTCAATTAAAACTAAAAACAAGACTTAATAATGATGAATTAAGGAAGATCACTTTAAAAGCAACAACTGAATAAAACTAAAATTAAACAACTGTTAAAATTATCTAAAACCCAATTGACCACAACCTAGGGCTACAATTTCACCATAATTATCTAGCTCTACGTCGAACATCTCTCTATTGTTTATCAATTCATTCTCTAGTGTTCGTATTCACTAAATCAAGGTATTACTGTAAGGCGTTTAGGATTAACCTAGTATTTTTAACACAAGACTAGCTAGGGCGTATAGTCTACCCTATGAATTAAAAACCCATTAAACATAGGAATACTCGAAATCAAGAACAAAGGCGCATCAATTAGGGTATATGAACAGACACTAATTATTCAAGAAATCATGAACCAACTAATATTTTGTTAGGGCGTATGCACAAAATAGTAATCATTCATTCAATAATCTCAACACAAACAACCTACTAATTCACACTAAATGTTGTCACACAACAATGAAAATTGAAGGCAGAAGAAATACATGAATGAATCCATATTTCCATTGAATTGATACAATAAATATATGTTTAAACATAGAGCCTTCCAATTAGGCTACATTGGATCCCTAAATAAGAGTTTAGTTACACACTGACATTAAAGAGAACAAACCTGAAATTCCCCCAAAAGCATGAATAATCCAAACCCTAGGAAGAATCTCCTTCTCTCTCCTGATAAAAAGTAACTCTTAATTTGGGGCAAACTGTATCCCTAAAATAAATTACAAAGTCTGATATATACTTTTCCTTTGCTAGGGGTGTTTTTGGGAAAATACAAGTTCAAATCAGAGTTGGAAAAGGTGAGGTTTTTATTTTTCTTGTGATCCATGTCGTGGCGTGATTTTCTGGCGCTGCAGCGCCAAATTCTTCCACATACATAAAACTTTGTCATGCTGCGGCATGAACTTTCTGTTCAAATTCAGCTTCTCTCACCGCAGTGTAGAAAGCTCATGCCGTGGCTCAGAAAAACCATGTCACGGTGCATAAAAACCATGTCGCGGTGCCATCTAGAAATTTCACATTCTTTCTTTCGCTTGACGATCCGACTTCTCTCTTTAGCACGTACAAAGCCTCCAACCACCGTGTGAGCATAAATTCATCACTTTTTTTCCCTAAAAACTTGAAACTCATACACATACCCATGATTCTGGAAAATAAAATATAAAAGAAACTTGTATAAAAATAATCCATGAAAGTCACGAGTTCCCTACAATCTACTCATAAAATCATGGAATAGATATATCATTTCATCACTTATCAATAAGCTACAAAACATTGCATTTGTAGCTAAACCATTTAGCTACACAAATTCTTACTTTTAGCTATAATGAACACCATGGAAAGAAATGCCTAATGTTATAGTGTTTTAACATGAGAACAAACATATCATTGAATCTTTTAATTTGGTTTTCTCTTATTCAGAAGATTAGTCATAGTTCTCACAAGAAGATGAAATTGATGATATGATTGCTCCTGATAAGGTGACCACAGATTGTGAAAATGTGCCCACCGTGACTCCTTCTAGAACTAAATCCCAAGATGAGGTGACCGCCCTGAACCTGGAGTGAGCACTGAGCACCACTACTACTCAGTAGAGGTCTATTGCCCAAAGACAAGGACTTGACTTGGTAGTTGATTTATCAGATCAAATCACTCAAAGAAGGACTCCCAAGACCAGAGAACCTCCCTCTTGGATCAAGAAGGCTCATCCGCCATCTTTTATCTTTGGAAATCCTAAAGAGGTAATGGTTACACGGAGAAAAAGTTTTAATGAATTTAACCATTATGCTATGTTTCTCTTTTAGAACTGAAGAACGCAAAACAAGTTCTGGAGGATGATTACTAGATTGTTGCCATGCATGAGGAGCTTGAACAATTCAAGAGAAATGACATGTGGAGCTTGGTTCCTTGACTTGAAGGAATTAATGTCACAGGAACCAAGTGGAACTTCAAGAACAAGTCTGCTAAATTTGGAAATATTGTTAGAAACAAGGACAGGCTAGCTGCTCAAGGGTATACACAAGTAGATAGGATTTATTTTGATTGGACCTTTGCTCCGGTGGCCAAATTAAAGTCAACCAAATTGCTGTTGTAGAGTCGCTTGTTGCCTAATGTTGAAACTTTATCAAATGGATGTGAAGGGTGCATTCTTGAATGGCTTGCTTATGGAAGAAGTCTATGTTGAGCAGTTTGCTGGATTTCAAGATCCTTACAAGTCAGATCATGTGTTCAAACTGAAGAAAGCACTATATGGATTGAAGCAAGCTCCAAAAACATGGTATGAGAGACTTACCTCATTCTTCCTTGATCACAATTTTGGAAGAGGTAATGCTAATAAGACTCTTTTTATTAAGTATGGTAGTGGTGAGTTTCTTTATGCTCAAATTTATGTTGATAACATAGTATTTAGTTCCCCTTCACACACACAATTGCAAGAATTTATTACTCTAATGAAAGATGAGTTTGAAATGAGCATGGTAGGAGAATTAAACATGTTCTTAGGACTTCAAATTAAGCAATTTGATAGTGATATGTTTGTATCACAATCAAAATATGCAAAGAACATGCTTAAAAGATTCAACCTTGAAAATGCAAAACATGCTAAAACACCTATGAGTTCTACCCTTAAACTGTCCAAGGATGTAAATAGGAAGAAGGTAGATAACAAATTGTTTAGAAGCATGATAGGAAGCCTGTTGCATTTAACTACAAATAGGCCTGACTTATGTTTTAGTGTAGGTATTTGTGCAAGGTTTTAAGCTGGTCCTACTGAACTTCATCTTACTACTGTGAAGAGAATCATGAAATATGTCTCAGGTACACATGACTTTGGATTGTGGTTTGCAAATGACACTAACCTTACCTTCGTTGGCTTTAGTGATGCAGATTGGGCTGAAAGCTTAGATGACAGGAAGACTACATCTTGCTTTCACCTTGGAAACAACTTGGTGACCTCGTACAGCAAGAAACAAAACTCCATTTCACTCTCAACTATAGAGGCAAAGTAAATTGTGTTAGTGTATGCCCTAGGAACCAATCATGTTGTCGGTTTCAGGGCATTATATCTTGTAAATACTCTTTTGAGAATGGCAAAAAGAGTTTTGATTTCACATGTTGTTTATATCTTCATTTATACTATTTATAATGCATGTGAAATGTCCAAATGATACGAATCTTTAAAAGATCAAATCATCGAAGCATTCCATACGTAAGTAATGTTAATTAGGCAATAACATTACATAGTAGGCATGCTGAATACCTCCATTGAATATCATGTGATGGTATTAGTGTGGGTGATTATAAGAGGTATATCACTAGGGCATTGGCATGGACAAACAATTAGTGAATTGTTTATCGAATATGACCGATTACGATGAATCACATGGGCATTTAGAATGTGGTCAATGATACATCGTAGGATCGTACTAGTGTACCACTAATCCTTAGACCTGAGATATCACGGTTCGACTCGGCATAGGATGCATATGATTCATATGGTATATATACATGAGACTAGTCATGTTTTGTGTAAGAAGCCGGTTTGGTCATATGTTATTCATGTGCGAGGACAAGTGATGGTTAAAATGGGATCTGTTGACTCGAAATGATTTGGTCCCGAGTTCCCAAACGAATATCAATAAACATTGGAAAAAGAAAATCTCTGGCCACAGTACAAAATAGTCATATGAAAAGGAGTTTCATGATGACACGTTCTATTGTATTGATTGACAATTCGGATAAAGATTAAGTTAAGGGTTTTGACATACCATGAACCTATACTTAATTGGGATTAGACGACGGAGGAATTTTACTACATAGAATGTACGATTGAGAAAAAAGGTTCATTGGAGTTTAACTTCATTGTAGCTTAGGGGCTATGAAACATTGCTAGATGCCTACCATGATCGGTGAGAGTTAAGACGAAACACATCGGATTGCAATATTAGGCCCACGGCTAGGTTACAGTGAACCTAAGTGGTCACACCTGAAAACCAAGTATGAGAAGAGAGAGTAATACATATCGTTAAAGGTTAACGATGTTCAAATGTAAATGCGTGCATCCGAATTTATGTATTGGTGAGAAATGATTACTCATGGGAAGCTAGCACTTACCAAGGGTAATAAGGTAACTTGGTCATTATTGGATTAGATTCAATGATGGACTAAAACATATTATTGAATTGGATTCAATAATGGGTTAGATATTAAACAGGATGATTTTATATGCCTTGATCATATATTTGTTTAAATCAATGAATTAATATTAAATTGAAATTGTTTCAAGGGCTTAGGATCAATAATGATTTAATATTAAGAGTTAATATTAAGTTGAAATTATTTCAAGGACTTGAAAATAATATTGAATTTGTACTATGTGTTAATATAGGATTCATATTAATTCAAGGACTTGAGAACAATTTTAAAATGGTCCTTGTGTATAAATAAGTGATATTTCCCAAATTTAATCTAATTTTTCATTTTGATTGAAAATCTCCCTCTTGAGCTTTCATGGCCGGCTCTCTTTTCTTCATCTTGGGGTGGACTGGCCTTTGAGGATTTTCATGAAATTTGTTGAAGATCTTAAACTCCTTTTCACGTTACAAAAGTTGTAAAGCATAAAAGGTAACAATTTCACCCTTTTAGTTTCAATAACATGTCGCATGACCTTATACCATGTTTTACACCAATTTTACCCTTTCTAAGCATGAATTCTTACACATTGTTGCAAGGAGCTACTGTACACAAGTTTTGTGGATCAAACAAATGTTGAGTGACTATGGTTTTGATAAAAAATGTGTTACTGTTTTTTGTGATAATACAAGTGCAGTTAACATATCTAAGAATCTAGTTCAACACTCTAGGACTAAACACATTGATATTAGGCATCATTTCATTAGAGACTTAGTCGAAGATAGAGTGATCACCCTAGTTTATGTAAATGATCAGACTCGCGTAGCGGAAAAACACAATAAAATAATTTAAAACGAATCGATAATTACTCTAAATCCAAAATCTGAGCAACGATTATAACATTTACATGATAAAGATAAAATCAGTGGACAACAAGTTCATTCAAGGATTAGAATGCTTACGTATGTTTGGAGGCTCCTTCAAATATCTCTGATTTGATCTCGCTTCTCAATTCAATGTAGAATCGCACTCACGTCATCCATATGAAGATAAGCCGTAGAACCTTTGTATTGTTTTGCTAGAACAATAAAAGGCTTCAAGAATCAAGAATCAAAGAAGAGAAAAAAAAAAATTTCTTCTCCTCAATCAATAAAAAACGTGAGAGAGAGAGAGAGAGTGCCTATGGTTTCTTTTTATTGAATAATTCTCATGTGTTTTAATTTTAAGTTGCATTTATATAGTGCAATTTAATTAAAACCCTATTCCACTTAGGAATAGTCATGGGCTCCAACCCTAATCCACCCTTGCAACCAAACCCCCCTTAATTGGTTTTTTAAATTTAATTAATTATTATTTTTATTAAAATCAATTAATATATTAACATATATTAAATTTAATTAACAATAATAATCCATTTAAATATATGCACCCATATATTTAAATATAATCTCACTAATTTTAATTTCAATATTAAAATTGAATATAGGCAACAACCTCAGTAAATTTAATTATACTGTGAGATTACCAAGATACCCGTTTGTCTTAAAAGACGAAAATACCCCTTTTACAAACTAATTCTTAAATTATCTTCTAAGTGTGTGACCCATAGGCTCCTTATTATATCGGTAGTGAATAGTAGCGATTAACACCAATTAATCGTCTCACTAGACATAGACCAAGATTGGACCCTAGCAAGGCATCATGGTCATCCAGTAGATTTGGATTTAGTGAAATAGTTGCATATCAACATTATGGTTACTATGCAATCAAATCCTTTCATCATTCGTTATCTCATCAAGATTGAGGTACAGAAATAGTGTCAACCTCAGATATCTTCGATATCTTTGTATTCAGTTATTGGACCAATGACCGAAATTATAAATTGGATTGAGCAACAACTCAATCCCATTATGGCCACAGATTTAGTGTCATTGCCATTTACTGAATTGCGCAATAAGATAACTTCTCTCATACCCGAGAGTGATGAATCCTTTGTCAATCCACCTAGTTTTGATACACTCTCGATGTAGCCAATCACTACCGTTCTGATAGTTCTAAATAGAACTATGTTGGGCTAGTGTCAAACTACACCAATCGGTGCACAACGCACTTCTGTGATCTCAAGTCTAAGGATCACATGCACCACCATTTGTTAAAGGATTTATTCCATAGACACTGGGGTTACCATCCATATGGAATCCTCTGGTGGGTCTGTCCAGTAAACTTGCCTATAGCAAGCACCCATGTGTTGCACCAGGTTGTCGACAAACAACCTTAACAAGTGAGATTAGTCACTACCTTTCAACACTATGATAGTCTTACTGTACTATCTATGTCCTTGGTCAAAATAATACTAGGGCTACAAATATTTCTAGAATGGCCACCATATGTGATCATAGGGTTCTCACTTTCAAGATTTGAAACACTTGATACTCTCGTCACGGTTCTACCATCCTAAGGACTTATATCAATACACACAATTATGATTTACACGATATAGAAGAATATGCCTTTTATTGATAAATATACATTATTACAGAGAGTCAATATTACAATAATTGATTGGCTCTAGGGCACATACTCTAACACCTAGCACATGTGAACACAAAGTCTCAACTTGCTGACTTATTTACAAAGGCTTTAGACTTTCAAACTTTTGTGAATTTGAGGAAGTCCATTGGACTGACTCAACTTGAGTAGAGTCTTTTTCTTTTAATAATGTCATGAGTAACTTTTCCTCGTTTTTAAATTTGCAAGTATATATGATATGTGTTGTGTCATAAAGATTTATTTCTCTCTTTGAAATGTGTGTGGTGAGTGATGTGTTCACCTTGATTTCACCTAAAAAAGTAGTATGACTTTCTTTCATTTTTGAGTGCTTAGCATATTTCTTATCACCATGTGAAAAAGCTACCTTGTTTGTAGTGTGAAAGTCATACTTGAGTACTTTTCTAGGATGTAGAGGTCCATGTGTCCTTGGAAAATCTGTCATTTAGAGGACTACTACTTGCAAGTGTGAAAGCTACACTTGGTTACCTCTTGAGTGTAATGCCCATTAATATCTATTGATATGAAAGAGAATAAAATGTTGAGATTATGTTAAAAAAGAAAAAGGGCATGAGAGAAAGGGGAGTTGCATTTATTTAAAAAAAAAAAAAAAAATTGAACAATGAGTCATACTCACCCCTTGAGTATACTACACACACATATGATAAAGAATGCTTGCTTTTGTTGCTCATATATGACTTAAAGGAGTGATTACTTTAATTTTTTGAATTTTCATTAGATAAGAAACTCCTTATGCATTTCTTCCAAAGGTTGAGAAATGAATTTTGTGTCTTTTAATTAGATCAATATGACTTGTCTCTTTAAATCTTGTGGAAATTTTGATTGATCTTGTGGCCATTTTGTACTTATTTGTTTTTTTAATTTCATGTATTTATAGTCTGTTGCCTTTGTGTCTACGTCACCACCTTAAGTATTCATGTGATAACCATGGACCAAAGTGTAAGATTGTAAAACTATAGGGTTAGTTATAATTGTGCTAAGTGATGTCGTTTTGATCTTCACTTTATTTTGTTATTAAGTCAGTTAGTCGTTGACTAACATTTGCTACATTTTTACTTTAAAAGCGGAGAAAACTACTTATTGTAATCAGTTCAGCAGAGCTAATACACATTATTCATTCCCACGATTGTCAATCTAGAATTTTCTTTCAATGTTTTCTTTCAGGCTCTCATGGTATTAGAGCCACTGACTAACGTCAATGGCAAAGTCCTCTGATTCTGGTCAGACTAGAAAATCAATGGCAAACATACTCTACAGCTCGCCAAATTCTTTTATCTCAGCATTCCCTTCAAGTCTTCAAGTCATTACGCCCAAGCTGACACGAGATAATTACAGAGACAACTACTGTTTCTGGGAATCTCAAGTGTTATCAGCTGTCGGAGCTCATGAATTGGAAGAACACTTGACATGTTTAATCCCTTGCCCTTCTCCTCTAATTGATGTTGATAGTGAGATTACTTCATAAATAGGGGAAATTAGGGCAAAAGATCAAGTGAACCCTGCTTATGTTGCTTGGAAAAGGACTAATGAGTTCTTAATTACTTGGTTATTAGCTTCGATATCTGAGTGCATGTTTAGCCATGTGCCTAAATGGGAAAGACTAACTACAAACTGAAGTAGCAAGGCTTCTTTATCTTTACTGATGAACATGGTCATCTAGCTCGCTTTCACTCTTTTCATGCTAGGCTTTGCCTTCTTCCGGGTAGGCAAAGTCGTCCCCTCTACTGATCTAACCCTCAGTTCGGAGGTCTTCGTCAACATGTTACGAGGCTCAATCCTCAACAGCCATTTAGCTCACTCTTGAACATGAATTTCTTAACGATTCTAAAGCAAAAGCACTGCATCTTAAAAATTTGTTACAAAACACTTAGAAAGGCAATCTATCGGTTAGTGAATATGTCAAAAAGATGAAGAGTATAGCTGAAAATTTATCAACCAGTGGACAGTTGATTTCAGATAAGGATTTGTTGCAATTAATAATTGATGGTCTTGGCCCTGAATTTGATGCTGTTATTGTGAACTTGACTTCTCAGATTGAATCCAAATTTGATTCAATTTCACTTCAAGAGGCTCAGTACCTTCTTCAGAAATATGAGATGAGAATTGAGAAATTTAACTCTCCTGATTTCTCAAATAGTTCTATTCATGTTGCTACAATAAATAATCCAAGAAATCAACCATCCTATCCCACTTCATGTAGTTATTCAATGTCTTTGAATAACCTTTCCCAAGTACCAAATATGCCAGTTCCCGCTCCCACTGTATTTCCTCACAATACTGCACCTCAATACTTGTTAACACCTCAACATTATCCTCCTGTAGTTCCTAGTTCTAGTATTGGAGTTTCCCTAAATATTGGTGTTTATCCCTTTTCAACCCTAAACACTAGTCCTTATCCTTCTTCAGCTCTTATAATACAATATGGAGTTTCATTTCCTAGGCCTAATTCTCCTTGATTTAATAGTTTTGGCAGAGGCAGAGGCAGAGGTTGAGGTAACAACAGAGGAAAACTAGTTTGTCAAGTGTGTAGCAAGGTTGGTCACATGGCCATCCAATGTTACCATCGATACAACTCCTCATACAATGGTGTTCCTCCTCACTCAGCTAGAAAAATTACCTATTCAGAAGGACATATTGGAAATCCTAGTCACTTTCCTACCTCTCATCGACCACATAGTTAGTTTACTAGGCCACAATTTTAGAATTAGAATGAGATCAATACACCTTATGTTGTTTCTCAACCAACCGAACTTCAATCAGTCACAACAGTAGTAGCAAATACATGTCAACTCTAGTGCTTGCTCAAATTCTGGTTTCACGATTCCTAGTTGATAGAATTCTGGACTTTCACAAGCTTACTTTGCCGCTTCTTCAGCTACAAAATCTCTGACAGTACCATATTTTGTGCAAAGTCCACCATTATCAATCGTTAAGACATCTTGTACTGCATCACCTATTATCTCATATAATTCACCTTCTCAATCCTTACCATTATCTAAAACAAATTTAGTACCAACTTTACCAGTATCTAAACCACATTTAGAACCATCTTTACCTTTTTCACATCGATCTTCCTTCAACACACACCTACATTCTTCACATAACTTATTTCCACCTTTATCCAATCTGCCCTCCTGTAACCTGGAGGTTGATCTAACCTCACCTCAATTTAACTCCTCTCCAATCTCTTCATCAAATTTGAAACCATCTACCTCATGAACTTTGCCTACTTCTTTACATAATCTGCCTTCTTGCAATTTAGAAGTTGATTTAACTTCCCTTCAATTCATCTACTCCTCTAACATTGCCCCAGATAACTCATTACCAACTTGCCACCTTCAAGTTGATCTAGTTCCATCAAAAGTCTCTTCTGGGATTCGAGGTAAGTTAGCTCCTATAAACACTCATCCTATGCTCACTTAAGCCAAAACTACTCAAGGTCAAACACCCTTATTACTGCTCAAGTGTCCTCTGCTCAAGTTGAACCTTTTTCAGTCAAAGAAGCCTTAAAAAGTGAGGTGTGGAAGGAGGCAATGCAAGCTAAAATTGATGGTTTAATGAAGAACAATACCTAGACTCTTGTCCCTATGACCACTTATCAGAATGTTGTTGGTAACAAGTGGGTGTTTAGAACCAAATTTAATGTAGATGTTTCCCTTCAAAATTACAAAGCTAGACTTGTTGCAAAGGGATTTCAACAAACTCCAAGTCTAGACTACTTTGAGACCTTCAGTCCAGTCGTAAAGCCTTCTACCATTCAAATTATTTTTACACTTACAGTGACACATGGATGGGATATTCGGTAAATTGATGTTAATAATGCATTACTTAATGGTACCTTAAGGGAGATAGTTTTTATGTAGCAACTTGAGGGGTTTGAGCATCCTTATTTCCCTAATCATGTTTGCAAATTCAATAAGGCTCTCTATGGCCTAAACAAGCACCGAGGGCTTGGTATGACAAGTTAAAGCAAGCTCTTTTGGACAAAGGGTTTAAAAATTATGTTTATGATACTAGTTTCTTCACCATTAAACATGATGGTTGTACGATCTACATTCTCATATATGTAGATGATATATTGTTGACTAGTTGTAATCCCTCTTACATTCAAAAGTTGGTGAAGATTTAAATAATTAGGCTAGTCTAAAAACCCTTGGTTTAGTCCATTACTTTCTTGGTATTGAGGAAAATAGGACAGCTCATGGTTTGCATCTCAAACAAACTAAATACGTGTCTGGTCTTCTTGTTAAGACTAACATTGTAGATGCAAACTGTTGTTCTACACCTATGGTAGTTGGGACTAAACTCTTCTCTAATGATAGTGTTGTACTTTACTAATCCAAGTTTGTATCGAAGTACAGTTGGAGCCTTTCAATATTTAACTTTAGCAAGGCTTGATATCAGCTTCACGGTTAACAAGTTAAGCCAATTTCTTCAGGCTCCTTCTAAGTTACAACGGCAAGCATGTAAAAGAGTCTTAAGGTACTTGATGGGGACTCAAGATCATGGCCTACAATTTAAGTTAGCTGCTTCTTTAACAATTGAATGTTATGCGGATGCTAATTGGGGTAGCAACCTGGATGATAGACAATACACCAGTGGTTATTGTGTTTATCTTGGTCCTAATCTCATCTAGTGAAGTTCATGAAAACAGAGAGTTGTAGCCTTATCCTCCACAGAAGCGGAATATAGAGCACTTGTTCATACAGCCATCAAAATTGCTTGGTTGAAAAATATCTTTTCTGAATTAGATATTCCCGTAATCACCTCCCTAATCATATGGTGTGATAATGTTAGTGCAGGAGCCTTGAATTCAAATCCTATTTTTCATTCTAGAACTAAGCATATTGAAATTGATGCACACTATATTAGGGATCAAGTTATTAGCAAGCATTTGGTTGTTTAATATGTTCCCTCCAAGTTCCAGATTGCTAACATTTTTACCTAGGCTTTATCCATTACTCAATTCCAATTCTTAAAGGAAAAACTTACTAAGGTGCTAGCTCCTTTGTCCTAATCAACATGCTTGTTGAGCTAGCAGTATCAAAGTTAGTTTATGGATGAAGCTCAACATTATGGACTGGTGCTTTTACTGTTTATTTTGATGATTATGAACTTGTAGTTTTGCTCTATCTTTTGATGATTAGCTCACTCAATATTCTGCTTTGATTTTTCTGTGCAAAGCCTGGATTACTTCGCCTTTTGGAATGACAATTCATCCCTTAATTTGGCTTTAGCATTATGGATAAAACTAAGCATAAGCATTCTGGACTGTCATTTCTTTTCTACTGTATCAAGTTCAACTTTCTTAGCTTTTTCAGCCTATGAAATCCTCACTATTATGGTTTGTCAGTGTTGTTCTGATTGGTCGATCATGATTAAAGTTCAGTCTTATGTTTCAACTTTGGAGTTCAATCTTGGTTATCAACATGTGTTTGACATTCAGATGTGCCTTCACATAGCTTGACATGCTCATTAGCTTTCTATTTGTTTGAAGTATATGCAGAATGCAGCTAGTGGTTGCAATTTAGATTTCTATTTGGTATTCAGCTCTTCATTTGGTTGCAATTCAGTTTTCTATTTTTGGTTTAGTGAAGTCAGAATGTAGCTCATTGCTCTTAGTTTCTCAAGGGAGTTTGCATCAAAATGTATGCCTTTGAATGAATAGGTTATGATAGCTAAATTAGCCCCTGACTAGTTTAAGGGGGAATGTAACTCAGACTGTCATAATGAATGAGAGGTTATGGAAGAAATCCCCTACTTAGCTTAAGGGGGAATGTGAACCAAGCAGTCAGGAAAGGTTATGGAAGAAAGCCCCTAATTGGTTTAAGGGGGAATGTGGACCAAAATGAAAGATTGTAAAACTATAAGGTTAGTTTATAATTATGCTCAGTGACGTTGTTTTGATCTTCACTTTGTTTTGTTATTAAGTCAGATAGTCATTGACTAACGTCTGCTGCATTTTTACTTTAAAAGTAGAGAAAACTACTTACTGTAATAAGTTTAACAAAGCTAATACACATTCTCCCAATTGTTAATCTAGAATTTTCTTTCAATATTTTCTTTGAGGCTTTCAATAACATGCTTGCTTCACAGTGCTCACATGAGTCTTGACAATCACCACTCTCTGATATATTGATTTGAATTGTTAAAAGGATACTCGTATGCTCACTCTAACATTTGTGTCACCAGCTGATGGTTGAGTTGTTTGAATTTTTTCAATTTTGTGTGTTGTGTGGCCCTTCCTTGAGTAAGGTCATCACCTTGACATTGGTGCTACTAGAGTGTTCACATTAAGTTCAATGTGCTCACCTTGTCTTTAAGTGACAGATTAGGTTAAAACCCCTATTTTCTCTAGGGTTTTGCTTTATAAGAGTTTTCACTTTAGGTTTCTCTTTTTTATTGAAAACCTCGTGTGTCCATCTCATTACTCCCAAAAACTCCATTTTATTTTCTCTCATTGAAAAACTAATCTGTTTGATTTCTCAACCAATAGAGCATCAAGATTCCTTCCTTGTTGATATTCAAAAAGGTTTGAAATCAAATAAGAGTGCAAGAACAAGCTAGACCTCACAAACCACTGACGGTGCGTACTCCACATCGCCAGGTGATGACACTCCAATAGTAATGGAATCGATGTCCAACTCTTCAACCACGAACTCGTCATCCTCTAACGAACAACCCATCAAGCGATTGAGGTGCACAAAGGGCTCTCCTGCAAAATCAAAGGGCAAACAGATTCAATTAGGGGCATCCAAAAGGAAGAAGAAAGCAAAAGCTTCTCCTCAATCTAAGAGCATGGGCAAACACCAAAATTTTAGACTCCTATTGCTGAATCTAGGTTTAAAAAGAGTATAGTATTTAGACCCATTGTTTGTAAATCACATGCTTCTCTCTCTGATTTCCTGAAATTGCTTGTATTATGTTTGAGTAAAAATGGGAGAGAACAGTAGTCACCCCATGCCAAGGTTTTGTTCCAAAAATTTATGCTAATTTTAGGAAAGACCTAGACCAACTTAAATTGAGGAAAAGCACACCTATTGTTGATGATGTTGATGATTTGACTGTCATTTCTTAGGAGATAGTTAATTTAGCAATTGAACTCACTAGTAGAGTTGTGACCACTTAGCCCAAGTGTGGTTACATTGTTACAAACATGCTTACCCCACTGTATGAGGTCCTATTTAAGATAGCCCTTACCAATTGGTCACCTTCTTGGCACAATTTATCATTTAAGCTAGATAAAGCCTAGTTCCTTTATGGTATTGAGAGAGAGAAAAGTATTGATTTGGCAACCTTGATCTACCAGTCAATCAAGCTGCTATCGAGGCTGAAGGCAAGACCTTAGCCTTAATTTTTCTATCATTAATCCATAGTATTGTCGACTTCTATGGTCCAATCAAGCAATCGAATGAGATATGCCTTAAGGTTAGGAAAATCTCCTCCAAGACAATCAAAGACTTTGTTTCCTCAACTACCCCTGTTGTGAATGTTCCATCATCCTCACAAGCTGCCCCAACCAAAATTAACACTTGACAGTCTAGGATTTTTGAGTTTTTGCAGGGAATTGAAAAGAAAATGGATGATTTTCACACCAATCTGACTGCTAGTGTGGACACTTTGGAAGATTTGGTGAAAGAAACAAGGGTTGCTATTTTGGGAAAAGATCATGATGAGGTTGCTTCTGATGTCCCTCCTGCCAATAAAGTTCAAGATGAGGCTACTACAGATGTCCCTCCTGGCATTGAAGTTCATGATGAGGTTGATGAAACTGATAAAGTTTAAGATGAGTGATAAGAGCTTGAAAATACATATTTTGTTAGTGGTTCAATTGGATTATTTTTGGGAAAATGTGTTTAATTTGTGAAATTTGAGTTAATTATTTCATAAATACTTTTTGTGGGATCATGGGTGTATTTTGAGCATTTTTCAGGTTTTGAATGAAGAATAATGATGTTGATGGAATTCCTAATGAGTAGGAACAAACGGTACAAGAATCGGAGTTCAAACGAGAAAGCTACGACGTGTTGAAGATGAGACATAAAACTTGGAAATTTGTCAAGATGAGCATGCTTTGATGTTTTTATCATAACTTGAGCTGTAAAAATTGGAATTTGATGATTCTTATGGCGTTGGAAAGCTTATTCAGAGAGTAAAAAAATTTTTTTTTTTTTATTACTTTTCCAAATTCTAAAGATTCCAGACTTGTGGGACAGAAAGAACGACCACTACAGCGACCATTTATGTCATCGCAGCGATGGATCACGAGCATGTTTGAGTTATTGTACTTTCCTTGTCTGAATTTGAATGATTTAAGGCATTTAATTCTTTCTTAATTAACCTCCAAAACCTAACACTATAAATAAGGGTCTTTATTTAGTTTTTAGAGAAGGTTAGAGAAGGAGAAAGAGTGGCTACTATTTTGGAGATTAGAATTCTTGCAGTTTTCGTTCACAATTAGAGAAGCTTTTCTATTTTCTTTCTTGAAATCGTGTTTGTTAATAAAATAGTTGTTGTTATTACTGCAATTATGAACTAAATTCCTTTTCTAGGGCTAAAGATGTAGCCCAATTTATGAATATGTGTTGACTTTATTGTTGTTAATTTTAATTGAGCATTAATTCTAAGTTTTATTATTGTGTGTAATGCTTTCAATTCTTAAGGGCCTGAGAATTGAATGATTTTAGGGATTAGATTGAGATCGACGGATAAAACCTGATTAGTCTAAGGTAATAAAACCATAGATTGAGTGAACACTAGAGATAGGTTACCGCGATCTATGAGCTCTGGTAAATTCCATAGAACTTAATGATCTCTTAGCTTCTAAATCCACTTTAGAGATAGTTTGGGTTATTGCTTAAGGGTTAATTCGCTAATTGTTTGAGAGAAAGTTAGTGAAATATTAGGGAGTTTTGGCCTTTAGAATAAGCTTAATTAGGTTAGCAATAATTGTCAATGCATAGGATTAAATTGGTATGAAATATGTGCCCTAGGTTTAGTCTTATTGATCTTTTTACCAAAGTATTAATACAATTCTGCTTTTGATTACTTTTTAGTTTATTTTATTTTTCATTAATTCCTTCTTAAAATTATGTTTCATCAAATAGCAATAAAATAGACTAGTTTGGTACTTGGTATGTATTTCTCTTTGGATTCGACACTCATTTACTCGAGCTTTACTACTTGCGCGATTTTGTACACTTGAGAATAGATTGTCAAGGAGCCACAAATTTCTTCTATAGGTGTGCCTAATCTTGCTGTTGACACTAAAGCTATGAAAGTTTCCTAAAGTTTGTGCAGTTAATGAATCTAGTGATGTTGATAAAGCTAATGCTGCTACTACTACTGGTTCTGAGACTCCTGCTCAAATGGTTAATCCTGTTATTGATCAACAACACACTGAAGAAGAAGTTTTGATTGATGTTGCCACCCTTGTTGCACCTCTTTTTACAGTTGACATTGCTACAACTCCCTCAAACTAGCCGCAAGTGTTTGCCCTCTCCAAAAGACGAACCAAAACAACTGTTGGAAGGAACCTGCCCATCAAAAGATCAAATAGACACAAGGGTTGAGAAACCATGAACAAAGAGGGGGAGTGAAGTTGAATCTTTTCAATCTGTTGCTGCAGTGCGAACTTTTGATGTGATCACCCTGAGCTAAAGTGATCACACTAAACTTTGAGCTGAAGTGATCACATTGAACTACATTCAAATTTTTTTTTATTTTTTTTATATTTTTTTTTGTGTTTATTGAACTTTTCTAACCCTTTTTTTGCTGTTTATTGATAAAGATTTGAATATGACTTGGTTTAGTTGCTCAAGGGGAGCATACTAATTGAGGGGGGGTAATTTTGTCAATTTGTTGATCATGCAAAATCGTCTTTTGATTGAACTTTTCTGATTATGTTTTGCGTATCACTTTTGTCTCTCTTTTATCTCTATGCCTTGATGTTTATGCTGCTAATGAGATATTGTTTTTGTGTTGTTTTTGTAACTGTCTCATGTTAATTGATTACTGATTTTTTGAGACAGATTTATGTTTGAAAAGATCGTGCTTTGTTCATAAGTTTGACAAAGGGGGAGATTGTAAGTTATTTGTAAACTTATGATTCTAGTGTGCTAACACCAGTCATGGTATGAACACCTCACTTTGATTATAGCACAATCATTCTTGTTTAAATTTCCAGTGTGATGACTCTCTATCAAAGTGGTCACTTTCAATTAAGTCAGTTTTTCTGTTATATCATGTGAGTACCTCAGAGTCTGAGTGGCCACACATATCTAGCAGATATTTTGTATAACACACATTTCAATATTCTCATGAACTTTTTTTATTCTCTTTATGAGATATTGTTTGTGGTCCATGACACTTGTCAATTATTCATGCAATGAGCTAGAAAGTATGTTTACAATTGTTGGTGGTCCCAAGAGAATTGGAATAAACTTTTCATAAAGGTAAAACCATAAAGGATTCTAGTTGGCCACCTGTTCACTTGCATTGGTTGGATATTTTCTATATAATCTCTTCTCCAATGTAATTTCATTTTAAGCCTGATAATTTCTTTGAAAGTACTCTATATATTCTAAAAGATTTCTTTTGTTTTATATCAGGTTTCATATGCTTAGGTAGGCTTACAAATACTACCATCAAAATACTTTGATTTTGTCCTTGCTTCTACGTTGGTTACCTAGCTGTTGCTTGAAGCTTTCTGAGCTGACTCAACTGGAGTGCATCTTTGGCAATTGATCCTTGAGAGGTCCTCAAGGCTCTACCAAGTGGTCTCATGAACATGGAGCTTGTTGTGGTAGTTCGTAGTTCAACCAAAAGGTGTAGTTTGAAGCATTGCAAAACAGGGATACTCTCACAACCATTGTTTTAAAACCTGACCCAGCCTGGCCGGTTCAACCGGGACCCGGAAGCTTCAACGGGCTAGGTTTATACTTTTCCTATTCACCCAAAACCCTAGGATTTGGGTGGATGATCGGCGAGCAATTGACCATCGGAACCTTAGGGCTTTTGAAGATAAAGCGTCAGTGAATGTAATGGTGGTGACATCGTTGATTTCCAGTGAGTAAATCGACCAGAAATCGAACAAATCTGGCAGCGGCAACGATGGGATTTCGTCGGCGATTGGAGAGGCTAACGGCGGTAGGGTGAGGTGGGTTTTGGTCGGGAGGAGGAGGGGAGTGATTCCTGGGTGATGGGGAGGGTTGTCGTGGCCAGTATGGATGAGATCTGGCCTGGAATACCCACGCCGGCTTTGGCCAGATCTTGGATAGATTTTAGTGGAAATGGGCTCAAGGGACGGTTGGGTTGCATCTGGGGTGTCGTCGCCGCTAATCGGTCGCCAGTCGATTTGCATTTAGGGTGTGTTTGATAAAGTTCAAACATATAGGGACTTACATATTATTTTTAAGGGTGTATTTGCTTAATTTTAAATTTTTTTGTCAATCGGTTTGACCAGCGATCAACCCGGGACCCGGAAACTTTGCCGGGTTGCACCCCGAGTTGGGTTTTAAAACATTGCTTACAACTAAGGCTTAAACTTTGGCCTTGTAATTGAACTGAAAATATTTACCATAGTGAATTGGCTTCATCTGGATTTGGTCCTATGGATGTAGACATTTTGCCGAACCATATAAAATCCCTTGGTGATGAATGAACACTAAAATCAACTTAGCAACCCATTCCGCTAAAGTTTAATACACTTGCTAAAGTATTAAAACTTTCACATGGAAGTTCTAGTGTCAGCTTTTATTTGGTGGAAATTTTAGGTATACCTGGTGACGTAAATGAGTTTACAAAGAAAATTTTTGAGCATTTCTTCTTGCTAATATGTTCATTTATTAAGATGTCTTCATGCTATAACTTCACTTCAACAGTGTTAAGTATATGTATATTTATATAATATATCTGTAATTTTTAACAGTATTTTTCAACATTTAGATTAATTAACTAATAGTGTCAATAAACGTTAAATTAACATTTGTAAAATTTTGGTTTCTACCATAGAACGGATAACTGAAATTTAAATATAAATACCAACATCTTGTGAATTTTCATATATAGAAATAAGATGACAGCATCACTTACAGTTATATATAGACGCTTCATATAAATAACATTTCCTTCTTATTTTGGAAAAAGTAAATCTCACGAACTCAAAACAATACAATTAAAGTGAGATAAATGCATTTATTCATAGTCACTGACAAGGACATATTGAACAGTTGGTCAATATGTGATTGCATTTGTTCCCTTATTGTCATTAAAATGGAGAAGAGCAACCATGCATTTGGTTGGATTCTTAGGCCCCAAGCGAGAATGGTCCAAGCACATAACTCGCGATGCAAGTCAACAGCGACTCAACCACACCGGTAAGGGCAGGAACGGCATAAAGGGTTCCGGTTGGTGGAAAAACTTTGCCCTCAGCCAATGGGAGTTTTACCTTTAAAAGGCACAACGATGGATCGTAGATAATGCCATCTGTGCTTTTAAGAACTACGGTGAAAAAACCTGTGGCATCAGTAAGAGCTTGGCCAAGGCTAGTTTGATCTCCATTGCACATCAATACCACGTTTACTCCAGCTATACCAGGGCTATTTGGAAGCGGCTTAGTTACAGAAGCAGTACAAGTCAAGCGGCCACGGATAGTAGCTTCAACTACGTCTTTGCCATTAATTTTGAAACCATGTATTAGTGAGGATGTGGTGACTAAAAGGAGAGCTAGGAAGAGAATAAATTGATGAGCTGCCATTGTTAATGGTTGTAGTGTAGAAACAGTTAGCTTTGTTGATATCTTCAAAACTTGGACCCTGTATTTATAGGCTGTCCATTAATACTTCTTTTATTCGTCTCAACTTTATCTTCTTATATCTCCCCAAAATCTTCATTGAACCAAGAGGAAGGAGATTGAAAATGAATGATGATCGACTGCATCACATAGAATAATATATCTTGCTGTATGGAAAATCGAACTTGCTACAACTTGAAGGATAGAATGTGTAGCTTATGACCTAAAGTTGCTTAATGACATAGGCATGGGCATGGCGGAGCCATTCAAAAAGGTGGCGGACCATCCCTAGCCATTAGTGGCTCCTACTAGAAAATCTAATAAGGCTACCATGCATTAATGCAAGAGTTTGATTTATAGCTTAATTCCTGGATATAATTCCAAATTGCTCATGATTCCGATGGTAAATAAAAAATTAATTATTCTATAACTTGCATGCATCATAATTTATGTAACGTTAAATCATAATCAGTCCCATCATGTATCTTGCCATATAAAATATTAATAATAGAAAATTACGAGAAAGCATAAATTTTACACCGATAAAGAAAGTTAATAATTAAAGTGGTTTAGAAATATAATAATACCTCTTCATTTGCACTTTTTGTTGTTGTTATGACTCTTTTCATCTATTTTATCTTGCCTGAGACCAAGAACATTCCCATTGAGGAATAACATCTATATAATCATAAAAAATTCTAATCTCAATTTGGGCTAATTATAAGTAAAAATAAATTTCACATTGTAATAAATTATAATTTTTCTAAGTCCTATTTTAAGGAACTTGCCCCTACATAGTAATAACTATATGTATATTGCAAAAAAATATATGCTATGTTACATTAAAGGCTTAAGATGAAATAAAATATTTCTCTAAAGTTGTTTGAGATAATGATTTATACTTTAGACTTATTATCACATCCTTGGTCTTGCGGGTACATAATAAGTCGCTACCATTGACACCTTCTTATTTAAGCTAAAACATTTCTAGGTTCTCAAGCATGTTTAAAGCTTCTTGACACAAAACTTTTGGCATTTCTGTACTATCATCCTCAGGATCATCTCATTCCTCTTCTTGTCTAATTCCAATAATGATTTCTTCTTCAGTTAAAGCATACTCGGCTTATTACTCACTTGGATGATTGAGGAAGACATCAATATCCATTTTATTAGTGTAGTGAAGTGGTCGAATCTAATCACTCAACTCTGCAATGATCTTTGATATCCATCCTCAAGATCCTTGCTTGTTAATTGTGTTTTTATTGCATTTTTGCATTTGTTTTCATCCAGTTATTTTTCACGTTTTTCTTCAAATCTGTACGCTACAAACTAGTGACCACTTTGGATCTGTGTGACCACACTAGTGTTGAACTTTTTGATTGTGACCACCTCTACGTGTGTGTTGTAACCTCTATCTTACGAACTTGTGTGTGACCACCTTAGTCTTTGTGTGACCACACTAACTGTTTACCATGAGTTTTTTCACTGAAGGGGGGTCTACCAATAGACCACCCTTATTAGAGGGAACCAAATATTCCTTTTGGAGACCTAGGATGCATGCCTTTTTGAAATCCATTGATGATTAGAGGGCTTGGATTGCTTGTACGATTGGTTGGCAAGAACCTAAAACTGATGAAGCTGGTGGGAGTAAAGGAAAAGTCCTTAATCAATGGACCAAGGCTGAGTTAGAAGAGTTTAATTTCTAAAGCCCTTCATGCCATTTTTAATGTTGTTAGTATAGGTCAAATGAAAAATATTGTTAACTATGAAATGGCTAAGGATGCATGGGACAGACTTCAAGTTAAAAATTAAGGAACCAATATCGTAAAAAGACTAGGCTTAGAAGTTTAATTATGGACTATGAAAATCTTGTTATGCATGATAATGAAACCATCACTGATTTTCATGGCAAATTGTGTGATATCACTAATGAGTGTTTTGCTTTAGGTAAAATCTTTTCTTATGTTGAACTTGTTAGGAAGGTGTTGTGCTCCTTGCCTTAAAGATTCATGTCCAAAGGAACCTCCATTGAAGAATGTCACAACCTTGATGAGATGTGATGCATGTCAAGCGCAACCAAAAATTAAATTACTCTACTGACAACTTGTAATCACAACAAGTATAGGTCTATCCACAGAGAATAGCTAATCAGATTACCCAACTTAATATCACAATGAATTAATGAAATAACAGAGGGGAAATTTTACTTCAAAAATTAATTGACACACGAGTAATTACTACTAACAGGAATTAAGTAAAGAGAATTTAATAAAAAAAAATGATTTCGACTCAAGGAAATTACCCACGGTTGCAAACTGATCACTGACTTCTAATATATATTATCCTTCAATTGAATATTTAACCAACATTATCAAGAAGCCAGCCAATCTTTATCTTCCCTAAGTTCATTAATATGAGCTTAATCACAAATTAATTCTTATCAATAAACCACTTGGTATTATGCAATCCTCATGAATTTACTGATAGCATTACAAATTAGGAAGTAGTTAAAGATGAATAACAATCGAACAAGCTTTAGATTATTTAATTCATTCCATGTTTCTTTTAAACAATCAACAAAAGCTTGGATCACAATTGTTTTGCTTAATTACTACTCTGACTGAATATTGTAACAATTACGAATTACAAATTCAGTTTAGCAATCAATCACATAATCAATCAATTAAGGCCTCTTTAATCAATTAAATCATGCAACCATAATAAATAAAACAAAGAAACACAGATATATGAATAGAAGAATAACTAAGATTAAGAACAAAGTCTCACAATTATGCTAACCAGATTGGTGTTTCCTTGAATCGAACTAAAGAATTTTGCCCAATATGATGAGATGAAAGGCACAAAGAAAAGGAAAAATAAAATTGTATTCTATCTCCAACCTCAAACCCTAGCAGCCTAAAAGTTCTCTTTTCTCTCTCTAAGAAACGTACGTAAGCTTCCCTTTAAAAGCCAACTCCTAAAATTAAGGCAAATAACTAAACCCTTTTAGGAAAACACTTCTTTCGCTCTCTTCAAACCTGCCATTAATTTGTGCAAGGGAATTCCAGCTCCTACACACAAATTTCCAGCCCTCCAGACTTGTATTGAACTCCCTCTTGAAGTTGGACCAAGTCTTTATACGAACCATACAAAAATAATCCAAATCAGCTAAGGATTAAAGCTTCTGGGCTAAAGCCGTAACTTCCAGGCAAGTTTTGGATAGGACAACGAGCTTTATGGACTTCGGCCCCCTATAAGAATTGTAGTTTAGGATGTATAATTAAATTTGGGCTTTTGAATCGTCTCATTTGAGTTGTGAAAACTCTAGTTATTCCCTTTTAAAGCTCTTGTGGTCGGACAGAAATCCTACTCCAATTAGGATTCGATTTCAGTTTTCAGCTCTGACTTTACACCAACAATTGAAAGCACAAACGAAGTCATCTCTTGATGTGCCATCCCAACTTGGAAAGCTTAAGATGTCTAATTTAACTTCATAGATGGTCCAAAAACCAAACTGTAACTCCAATTCCATCAAAAATCTACAAACAGCCCAAAACATTCAAAAGTAAAAATGCTAGAAACTTCTGATTTTAAGTATATTTTACTAACTCTTAATCACAAATGCCTTATACATAAAAATCATCACAAATAGCACCATAAGATATTAAACATGCCAAATAAACTAAATAATATAAAATTATAAGTCTATCAAGATGCAACTGGATGAACTGATTGGATCTCTGCAATTCGAGCTTAACCTAAAATGATGGGAAAAGAAATAAGGTAAAAGACTTGCACTGAAACATGAGGTATCTTCTGATTCTCTGGTTATTTGTGATATTAGTGATAATGAAGATGATGAGTTTTCTCTAATCACTAAAAACTTTTCAAAATTCTTGAAAAAGAACATGAGAAAGCCAAATGTGGCTAAAAAGGAAAACAACACTTTGTTAAAAGTTTTTTCTAACCAATCTAGTCAAGGTGGGTTCTCAAAAAGATTTTCGAAAGAAAATGAAAAGAAAAGCAAAGGGATCAAATGCTTTGAGTGTGAAGGCTACAACCATATTTGGTCTGAGTGTGCGAACACTCTAAAGAAAAAGGAAAAAGTCATGGCTGCCACTTT
Source organism: Pistacia vera (assembly GCF_008641045.1). Classification (NCBI taxonomy): domain Eukaryota; kingdom Viridiplantae; phylum Streptophyta; class Magnoliopsida; order Sapindales; family Anacardiaceae; genus Pistacia; species Pistacia vera. Next base: position 378,726 of record NW_022196418.1, read on the forward strand.
GAGTAAGAGTGACGACACTGAGAGTGGGGGTGATGACACCAATGAGAATGAACACTTCTTCGCCTTTACGGCTAACCAAGAGGACAGGGATAGTGTATCCTTAGATGACTCAAGTGATGTCTACAAAGAGCAATAGGAGGATTATGACAAGATGTATAAGGCATGGTTGAAAGCCATCAAGAGGATTAAATCTCTTGAATCTGAAAAATCTTCCTTGATAGAAGATAAGAAAATTCTGAATGATAAATTGAAAACCTTATTATCTGATTTGTCCAATAAGGAAATTTTGTTGAATCAAGCTTTAAATGAACTAACTGAGGCCAAGGCCATTGTTAAAAGGTTAAATGTAGGTTCATACAAGCTTGATGAAGTTCTTGGCCAAGGGAAGATCTTCTTTGATAAATCAGGTTTGGGATTCTCTTTTGGTGCGAGCACCTTCAAGCTTGGTGTGACCACCTTCGTCAAGGCTTCTGAATCAATTTAGAAATTGTTACTGCCCCATGTGATCAGACCTTTAAGGTAGAAAGATTTATCCAATCTGTCATTTTTGTCAAAAGAAATGTCATATCAAACCAAACTACTTTAAACTCATTTCGCATTTGAAAAGATGCATTGGAAATCATGATTTTAATTCAGAAAGATCACCATTTCAATCACTTGTGTCACCACACCAGAACAATTTTTTCAAAAACCGAAAAGTATGGAGACCCAAGCTTAGTGTTAACTGTCTTGTTGCCCATACTTCATTGCTTGCTTTTCAAAATGACCTATGGTACTTTGACAGTAGTTGCTCAAGGCACATGACAGTAACAAAGTTTTATTGACTAATCTTAAACTAGTGGAAGATGGCCATGTGACCTATGGCAATGGGAAAGATTCTATTGTCATTCCTCGCTTCCCAATATTAAATGATGTGTTTTATATTGAAGGTCTTAAAGCAAATCTTATTAGCATTAGTCAAATTTGTGACAAGGATTGTGTTCTGCAATCCTCAAAGAATATGTGTCAAGTCTTGAATGCGCAACGGTTCTTCCTTGCTTGAGGGAAAGAGATCAAATGATAATTGCTATTTGTTTTAGAACAAAGTTTATTGTTTGAGCACTAAATCAGATTGCATTGATCTATGGCACAAGAAACTTGGAATATGAACTTCAAAGATCTCGTGAAGCCCTCCAAGAAGGATATTGTTAAGGGTCTGCTAAAGCTTAAGTTTCCTTAGGGTAAAGTGTGTGGTCCTTGCCAACGAGCTAAGCAAACAAAGAGCTCTCACAAACCTTTATCTTGTTTGACTATTTCTTGTGTTTTAGAACAGCTTCATATGGATCTAATAGGTCCTATACAAACTAAAAGTTTAGGTGGAAAGAAATATGTCTATGTTTGTGTTGAAGATTTTTCTAGATTTTCATGGGTTGATTTTTTTAAGAGAAAAATCTTATGCATTTAAAGCTTTTCAATGTCTTGTGAAAAGGTTGCAAGTGGAGCAAAACTGTCATGTAAAGAAGGTGATGAGGATAAGAAGTGATCATGGGAGGGAATTTGAAAATTCTAAATTTCTCTAACTTTTATGAAATGCAGGGCATTTGGCATAAGTTTCCTACGTCCAAAGACACCTCAACAGAATGGTGTAGTGAAGAGGAAGAATAAAGTTCTTCAAGAGATGCCAAAAGTTATGTTAAATGCAAAGAAATTGCCTACAAGAATTTGGGCTTAGGCAATTAACACTACATGTCATATCTCCAATAGAATTTCTTATGGAAAGGTACATCTCAAACTCCATATGAGTTGTGAAAAGGTAAGAAGTCAAATCTTTTATATTTCCATGTCTTTGGTTGTAAGTACTATGTCTTAAATGATAGAGATCATCTAGGGAAATTTGATGCTAAGAGTGATGAAGGAGTTTTCCTCAGGTATTCATCAAACTGTAGGGCATTTAGAGTTCTTAACATAAGAACAAAACCTATCATTGAATCTTTTAATGTGGTTTTCTCTGATTCAGAAGATTACTCACAATTCTCACAGGAAGATGAAATTGATGATGTAATTGCTCCTACTGAGGTGACCACAAATCGTGACAATGTTCTTATTGTGACTTCTTCTAAAACTAAATCCCAAGATGAGGTGACCACCCCAGAACCTGAAGTGAGCACCACTGCTACTCAATAGGGGTCTGTCTCCCAAAGACAAGGACTTGACTTGGTAGTTGATTTATCAAATGAAATCACTTAGAGAAGGACTCTTAAGACCCAAAAACCTCCCTCTTGGATCAAGAAGGCTCATCCACCATCTTCTGTCATTGGAAATCCTAAAGAGGTATTGGTTACAAGAAGAAAAAGGTTTAACAAAATTAACCATCTATGCATGAGGAGCTTGAACAATTCTAGAGAAACGACATGTGCAGCTTGGTTCCTTGGCCTAAAGGAATTAATATCATAAGAACCAAGTGGATCTTCAAGAACAAGTTTGAAAAATTTGGAAATATTGTCAGAAACAAGGCTAGACTTGTTACTCAAAGGTGTACACAAGTAAAGGGGATTGATTTTCATGAGACCTTTGCTCTAATGGCCAGATTAGAGTTGATTAGATTGTTGTTGGGAGTTGCTTATTGCCTAAAGTTGAAACTCTATCAAATGGATATGAAGAGTGCATTCTTAAATGACTTGCTTATGGAAGAAGTCTATGTTGAGCAACCTACTTCAAGATCCTTACGAGTCAGATCATGTGTTCAAACTAAAGAAAGCACTATATGGACTAAAGCAGGCTCCAAGAGCATGGTATGAGAAGCTTACCTCATTCTTCCTTGATCACAATTTTGGAAGAGGTGATGTTGATAAAACTCTTTTTAGTAAGCATGGTAGTGGTGAGCTTCTTTGTGCTCAAATTTATGTTGATGACATAGTATTTGGTTCCATTTCACACACACAATTACAAGAATTTATTACTCTAATGAAAACTAAGTTTGAAATGAGCATGGTAGGAGAATTAAACATGTTCTTAAGACTTCAAATTAGGCAATTTGATAGTGGTATTGTTTGTATCTAAATCAAAATATGCAAAGAACGTGCTTAAAAGACTCAACCTTGAAAATGCAAAACATGCTAAAACACTTATGAGTTCTACCCTTAAACTGTCCAAGGATGTAAATGGGAACAAGGTAGATAACAAATTGTTTAGAAGCATGATAAGAAGTCTACTGTATTTAACTACAAGTAGGCCTGACTTATGTTTTAGTGTAGGTGTTTGTGCAAGGTTTCAAGTTGATCTTACTGACCTTCATCTTACTGTTGTGAAGAGAATCACGAAATATGTCAGAGGTACATATGACTTTGGATTGTGGTTTGCATATGACACTAACCTTACCTTGTTGGCTTTAGTGATGTAGATTAGGTTGGAAGCTCAGATGACATGAAGAATACATTTGGAGGGTGCTTTCACCATGGAAACAACTTGGTGACTTGGTACAACAAGAAACAGAACTCCATTTCATTCTCTACTGTAAAGGCAGAGTACATTGCTACAAGGAGCTGCTGTACACAGGTTTTGTGGATCAAACAAATGTTGAGTGACTATGGTTTTGACAAAAAAAGTGTGATTGTTTTCCGTGATAATACAAATGCAATTAACATATCTAAGAATCCAGTTCAACACTCTAGGACTAAGCACATTGATATTAGGCATTATTTCATTAGAGACTTAGTCAAAGATAGAGTGATCACCCTAGCACATGTGAACATAAAGTCTCTACTGGCTGACTTATTTACAAAGGTTTTAGGCTTTCAAACTTTTGTGAATTTGAGGAAGTTCGTTGGACTAACTCAACTTGAGTAGAATCATTTTCTTTTAATAATAACTTTTCCTTATTTTTAAAGTTGCAAGTATATATAATCTGTGTTGTGTCATAAAGATTTGTTTCTCTCTTTGAAATGTGTGTGGTGAAGGATGTGTCCACCTTGATTTTCACCTTAAAAAGTATTATGACTTTCTTTCATTTTTGAGTGCTTAGAGCATGTTTCTTATCAACATGTGAAAGAGCTACCTTGTTTGTAGTATGAAAATCATACTTGCGTAATTTTCTAGGATGTAGAGGCCCCTATGTCCTTGGAAAATCTACAATTTAGACGACTACCTACTTGTAAATGTGAAAGCTACAACTTGGTTACCTCTTAGTGTTATGCCATTAATCTCTATTGATATGAAAAAGAATAGAAAATGTTGAGATTATTTTAAAAGAAAAAAAAATTATCAAAAAGAAAAAGGGCTGAGGGAAGGGGGATTTAAAAAAAAAATGACCAATACTCATACTCACCCCTTGAGGACACTACACACATATAAAGAATGCTTTCTTTTGTTGCTCATATATGCCTTAAAAGAGTGATTACTTAAGTTGTTGAATTTTCATTAGATGAGATACTCCTTATGCTTTCTTCCAAAGGTTGAGAAATGTATTTTATGTCTTCAACAAATCAATATGACTGTCTCTTAAATCTTGTGAAATTTTAACTGATCTCATGACCATTTTGTACTTTTTTTTTTTTAATTGTATGTTTTATAGTTTGCTGCCTTGTGTTTATGTCACCACCTTGAGTATGTTAGGAAACGACCCGGTTGCGCAGCGGAAAACACAAATTTTACACCACGATCGTTCCTTAGAACCCAAATCAAGCACATTTTCAGTTTATGCATAATAGAATCTGCAGAAAAATAAATCCAAAGGTTTAGATCATACCCGTTTGGAGGCTCCACCAATGTTGTCTCTGAATGTGTTTGCTACCGATCCAAGTGTAGGATCGAACCAAGAAGTCCCACAAGACAACCACCAAGAACCAAGGAGGGATTTGCTAGATCCTCCTTGGCCTTAAGAAATCAAAAGAAAAGGATTTTGATTTTCAATCAAAAAAGGGTGAAAGTTGGCTTGGGGTCGTGTAAAAGCTGCTGCTGTGTTTTTCTTTTCAAAATTTAAAGAATCAACTTAAAATACACCACACACCCTATTCTTTTTATAGGCAACCAAGTTGCCCTATTCCCACATGGAATGGGCTTGGGCTCGGGCTCCAACCAAACCCCCCATGTTGCCACACTCCCAAATGGTGATATTTTATTTATTTCATCATTATTTCAATTAAATCAATTAATATATATTTAATATTATATATATATTAACATTAACAATATGTAATTATTTATTTGAATATGTGCGAACACACTTAACCGAATTTCACTTATTTAATTTTAACAAATTAAATAAAAGGCTACGACCTCAAATTTAATTGCACTGTGAAATTACCAAAATCCCCTTCGCCCAAAAAGAACGAAACGCCCTTCTTTCTTCTTGGCTCTTAAATTATCTTCTATGTGTGTGACCCATAGGCTCCTCATCATACCGGTAGTGTATAGTATCGCGATTAACACCAATTAATCGTCTCACTAATACACAGACCAAGATTGGCCCCTAGCAAGGCTCATGGCCACCCGATAGATTCGATTCAGCAAAGTAGCTACCTGTCAATGATTGGTTACTGTACAATATGATCCTTTCATCATACGTTATCTCGACGAGACGAAGGCATAGATAGTGTCAACCTTGGTTACTCTCGATATTATATATTCATTTCTGGACCAATGACCCGTATTATAATCTGGATAGAGCACAACTCACTCCACGGGGCCACAGTTTTAGTGTCATTGCCATAACTGAATTGCGCCTTGAGATACCACTTCTCCCGTAGCCGGGAGTGATGAATCCTTTATCATCCACCAAGTCTTGATACACTCCTTGATAGCCAATCACCACCGTACTGACAGTTCTGAATAGAACTGCGTTAGGCTAGTGTCAAACTGTACCAATCGGTGCACAAGGCACTCCGGTGATCTCAAGTCTAAGGATCACATGCACCACCATTCGTTAGAGGATTTGTTCCATAGATACTGGGGTTACCATCCATATGGAATCCTCTGGTGGGTCAGTCCAGTGAACTTGCTGCGGTATATTCTGCCAACAAGCACCCATGTGTTGCACCAGGTTGTCACCAAACAACCTTGACAAGTGAGATCAGTCACGCCTTTCAACAGGTCGTTCAACACTATGATGCCTTACCATATTATCTGTGCCCATCCTTCAGAATAATACTGGGGCTACACATTTCTGAATGGCCACCATAGTGCTCATAGGGTTCTCACTATCAAGATTTGAAACACTTGATACCCTCGTCACGGTTCTACCATTCTAAGGACATATATCATCATATTGCAATAATGATTTACGCGATATAGAATAAAATGCCTTTTATTATGATTAATGAACATTATTACAAGAGTCAATTCACAATAATTGATTGCTCAGGCATCTACTCTAACAGAGTATTCATATGATACCTGGTTTGCTTCATGGTGCTCACATGAGTCTGATATCACCACTCTCTGATCTGTTGATTTGAATTGTGAAAAGGATACTCGTATTGTCATGCACTTAACTTCTTTGATAAGTCCGTGCGGCCTTAACTCGTCAGAAATGAGTTAAGCAGCCTAATGCTCACACAAACTCACGCTAAAATTATATAAACGAGAGAGAAGTATAGAGAAAATATGACTCGTTTGATGGAATTCAAGTTATGAACTTTACATGGTGGAGTTGCCTATTTATGGCCAAGCTCCTCAAAGTAAATGTATGACTAATCTATGTGCTTCAGCATTAGAAAACCCTAGGTGGCAAGCATTGGTGCAGTCTTGGAAACGAAGCTCATGGGTGGCGAATATTTGTGCTACCTTGGAAACGAAGCTCGTGGGTGGCGAGTTTTGTGCAACCTTGGAAACGAAGGTGCTTAGTCGCCGAACCTAGCTGTTGAGTCTTAACTTAGCTCTTAAGTCTGCTTCACCTGAAGTATACTTAACAGTAAGCAACGTGAATGTGCGCATGCTTGAGTCAGCAGCAAGCTGGTCGTGACATTCTCCCGCACCTAATGCTGCACGCCCTCGTCGCACTATCCTTATAGCGCAGGATTGAGTCTTGGAATTGCCACAATGAGTCTTCGTTCTCCCAACTAGCCTCAATATCGGGAAGTCCCTTCCTTTTGATGAAGTACTCCTGGTAATTTGGCACTCCTCATCGGCGATGACTTATCGGCAAGTATTTCTTCCAACTTCCTTATCAAAGGATGTTACAACGGGTGTTGGTGCTCGTTGGAGACTCCTCGGAATGGGTTCAACAGCTTACATGGAAACTGGGTGTATCTTTAGTTTTTGGAGGAAGTTGAGTCGATCGAAACTTTGCCGAGGCATTGTATCACTTGAAAGGGCCCTTATATTTGCGCACGAGGCCTTTGTGAACCTTCCTTAATATCTTGAACTGCTGGGGCAGTAGCTTGACGAGAACAAGATCACTTTCTTGGAACTCTTTGTGCCTTCTTTCTTGTCGGCCCACTTTTTCATTCTCTTGCTGCCTTATGTAGGGCTGCACGAGCAAGTTCAGTTTGTTCATGCCATGACTTGGCTAACCTGAAGGTTGCGGGGCTCTTCCCATCATAGCGTTGGCTAGGGAAAGCGGTGTGTTCGGTTGTCGTCCCATGATGATCTCAAAAGGACTTTTGTTGGTTGCCTCGCTCCGCTGCAAGTTAAATGAGAATTGGGCTGTCAAGGAGCTTTGCCCAATCCCGCTGGCTAGCGCTCACATAGTGTTACAATATACTCTACAGTGCATTGACGCGCTCAGTTTGACCATCAGTTTGGGGATGAAAACTGGTCGAGAGTTTAGGTTTGATCCTAACATCTTGAATAACTCTGTCCAAATCTCCCGGTGACCAAGGTCTCGATCACTGACTATGCTTGTCAGGATGCCCCATAACTTGATGATTTTGCGAAAGAAAAGCTTGGCTGTTTCTTCCGCTGTGCAATCGGTGGATGCGGGGATGAAGGTGGCATACTTCTAAACCTGTCCACAATGACTATGATGCTTCTGGACCCCTCGGACTTCGCAAACATGTATGAAGTCCATTGAGACACTTTCCCATGGTCTCTCGGGCACGGGTAATGGTTTGTAAGCCTGCCGTTGCTGTTGCACTACCTTATCTTGCTGGCAAACAGGGCACGTAGGCACATACCCCTCAATGCTACCTGCATCCCAGGCCTAGTAGGCGAATTTAAGAGAGCAAGAGTGCGTCTCATACCTGTTGCCCTGCACACAAGGATCGTGACACTCCTTGATCATTTCTTTCCTCAGATTGTCCCATCTCAGGATGTAGAGGCGGTTGCCTTTGGTGTAGTAAGCCTCGGTTAGCCAAAACCTCCGGTTTTTCCCTTCTTCTTCTACCAAGCAATGATGTTTTCGAGCCAATGGCTCATGCTGGAGTCCCTGCTTGATTCGGTCCCAATCACACTTGTGACTTGACTAATGCTCGCTAACTCGGCCTTGCGGCTTAATGCATCTACCACCACATTGGTCTTTCCCGGCTTGTACTCCAAGACATAATTAAACTCGGCAAGAAAATCCTGCCATCGTGCCTGCTTCGGACTCAACTTCTTTTGGGTCTGAAAGTACTCTTTGCGACATTATCTGTCAGTGACAAACTTAGACCCAAGCAAGTAGTGTCGCCATACTCTAAGGCAATGGATGATGGCTGTCATCTCTTTTTCTTGCACGGTGTAACGCTGCTCGGCTCATTGAGCTTTCGACCTCATAAGCAATCGGATGCCCATTCTGCATGAGTACTCCCCGATGGCAAAGTCAGATGCGTCAGTGTGCACTTCATATGGCTGAGTATGGTCTGGCAAGGCAAGCACAGGTTCCTTGCTGATTGCAGCTTTCACTCTTCAAAGGCGCTTGACACTTTTAGACCAGTCCCATGGCTTGCTCTTCTTAAGTAAGTCTGTCACGGGGCTACCTTGTGCTTAGCCTTTGATAAACCAGCGGTAGTAGTTTACTAATCCAAGGAAGATTGTAACTTCGGCACTTTGGTGGGTGTTTCCCACTCTTGAATGGCTGCACTTTATTATCCTCCATCATAAGCTGCCCATCCTTGATCTTGTGACCCAGAACATTACCTCTGGCTTGGCGAAAGAGCATTTCTCTTTCTTGATATACAGCTTGTTGTCCCGCAAGAGTTGGAACACTTCCTTGAGGTGCAGCATGTGCTCCTCCCAGGTTTTGCTATACACCACTAGTCGTCTAGATAGACACCACGAACCGTCGAGTTACGATGGATATCTTATTCATCAAAGTGCAAAAAGTGCTGGTGCATTTGTTAGCCCAAATGGCATAACCAAAAATTCATAAGACCATACCTTGTAACACAGGTGGTCTTTGGCTCGTCGCCTTCGGCTATGCCACTTGATAGTAACCTGACTATAGATCTAGTTTTGGTGAAGTAGCGGCAGCCCCAGCTGATCGAAAGATCGGCAATCAAGGAATAGGATAGCTATTTTTAACAGATACGTTGTTTAGTGCTCGGTAGTCGATGCACATGCGCAGAACCATCCTTCTTCCTTTGAAACAAAACTGGTGCGCCATAGGGAGCTTTGAGGGCTTGATGAACCCTGCATCTAGTAGTCCCCGCAATGCCTCCTTAGTCTGCAAGCTCGGGTGGTGCCATGCGGTAAGGACCCTGGCAGGTGGCTTGGCGCCTGTTCTAGCTCAATCTGGTGTTCTACCTCCCTTCTAGGTGGTAGTTCCTTTGGCAGCTCTGTTGGGTGAGACATCAACAAACTGCTCGAGTACTTGTGATACCTCTTGGGGCACTACCTCTGGCGGGATTGGCTCCTCGTCGTCATATTGCTTAAGGATGGCCAAGTAGCTTTCCTCTTCTTCTTGATGCCTTTCTTGAACTGCAAGCCGAGAGTGTTGTTGTCTCTGGCTTGGTAGAGCGGCTAGTAGGCAACACACAGCTTGTTCCCCATCCATGATACACTAGTGTTGGTTGAAGGCAAAGGAAATGCCTTGACTGTTCCATGACTCTAAGCCAAGGACAACTTGGTAGTCATCATCGATGCAACTGAAAATCTAAGTAGCCGGACCAAGTTCCCATTGTGGTTTGACACGTTGAGCCACTCCATGTACAGTTGTGCCCTGAGTTGACTGCCTTGAGTGTGCCTTCACCTCCTGAAGCCTTGATGCCTAGCCACGTGCTTCGCTTACTGAAATGAAATTATGCGAAGCTCCTGTATCTACCATGGCTTTGGTGGCCTTCCCATTGATGCCATATCACATAGAGCAACCCTTTGGCTTGGGTTTTGGTGCGGACTGAATCCCATTGAGTAGTTGCATCGATCCCATATATGCCCCATCACTACTGCTTTCGGCTGGTTGCCCTCCTGATGCTTGGTTATGAGGGAAGTAAGAGCTTTCTTCTTCGAACAGTCTTCACCCAATGGCCATTGCAAATGAAGCAGTTGTTGCGGGGTTTGATGGCGCTCTTGTCCCAACGTTTGCTCTTATCCTTACCTTTGGATGAGGAGTAGTCTGCGGGTGTCTCGTTTGCTCTCTTTAGATTGCCCCTGTCTCCCGCACCTTTACAAAGCTACCCTTCTTACTTTGGATTTGCCTGTGATTCTTTTGGGTGCATAATCAATCAAACTTTCAGCAACTGCTATGGCCGTGGCAAGATCTTGCACTCCCCGACGCCTTAGCTCTGTTTTCACCCATGATTGCAGCCCTTCCATGAAATTAAAGAGCAACCTTGTCGAACATCTCCGGATCTCCAGTATCAAGTCGGTGAAGTCCTGTGATATATCACGGATTGTACCTTTTTGCTTGATCCTTCGCAAGCGAGCTCTTGCTTCATCCTTAGCATTCTCCGAGTAAAACTGCCGTTTAAGCTCTCTTTTAAACATCAAAAGTAGAGATAGTGCAAATACCTTTTTCGATGTCTCCTTCTCGTCTCCTCCACCACAACCTGCGGTGTCTGTGAGATAGAGGACTGCAGTTTCAATCCTCGAGCTTTCCTCCGTGACGCCTATGGCCCCCGAAGTACTTGTCTAGTCCCCACAGGAGTTGTCAACCTCTTGTGCCTTGCGTGAGCCACCAAAACTTCTAGGTCTTGGCGTCAATCCTTTGGCTTTCAATGATGTTGCTGCCCGGTCCTTGCAACCATGCCGCGCTTGCATCGCGCTAAATCAGCTTGCACCTCGTCTAAACGAACAAGTGTGCTGTTGATTTCGGTTTGGAACACATGACAGGTTTTGGCAAGCTCCCCTACGAACTCCTCACGGATTCTCCCCATTTCGGTCCTGAGTGACTCTTCCATTTGAAGCAGCATGGCTTTCACGACAGTGTGGGTTTCGGTAACCTCCGACTCTAGATCATCCACTCGATGATCTAGATCCTCCGACTGCGTGCTCACCCTTTCTTCTACACGAGACAGGTGTGAGTCAAAACTGGAAAGAAAATCTTTGGACTTACCTCTCTACCTTGAGGGGTTGGGGTTGGGGTCGACTTTCTCCGGATGACCATGTTCTTGGGAAATCTCCATCTCCGCCGTCTTGGTTCCTTTCCAAGCGACAGTGTCTTTTGCCATTGAATGAAAACTGAGGTTATGCTAACCGAGACTCTGATACCACTTGTCACGCATTTAACTTCTTTGATAAGTTTGTGCGGCCTTAACTCGTCGGAAATGAGTTAAGCAGCCTAGCGCTCACACAAACTCACAGGCTAAAAGTATATAAACGAGAGAGAAGTATAGAGAAAATATAAACTCTGTATTGATGGAATTCAAGTTATGAACTTTACATGGTGGAGTTGCCTATTTATAGGCTCAAGCTCCTCAAAGTAAATGTATGACTAATCTATGTGCTTCAGTATTAAGAAACCCTAGGTGGCAAGCATTGGTGCAGTCTTGGAAACGAAGCTCGTGGGTGGCGAATATTTGTGGTACCTTGGAAACGAAGCTCGTGGGTGGCGAGTATTTGTGCAACCTTGGAAACGAAGGTGCTTAGTCGCCGAACCTAGCTGCTGAGTCGTTAACTTAGCTATTAAGTTAACTTAGCTCTTAAGTCTACTTCACCCTGAAGTATACTTAATCAGTAAGCAACGTGAATGTGCAGTATACTTGAGTTGGCAAGCAGGCTGGTCGTGACACGTATGCTCACTCTAATATTTGTGTCACCACCTCATGGTTGAGTTGTTTGAATTTTTTCAATTTCATGTGTTGTGTGGCCACTCCTCGAGTGAGGTCATCATCTTGACATTGGTGCTACTAGAGTGTTCACATTGAATTCAATGTGCTCACCTGTCTTTAAGTGACAGATTAGTAAAACCCTGATTTTCTCGGGGCTTTGCCTTATAAAAGTTATCACTTTAGGTTTCTCTTTTTTTATTGAAAACCTTGTGTCGTCCATCTCCTTACTCTCGAAAACTCTATTTTATTTTCTCTCATTGAAAAACTAATCCGTTTGATTTTTCAATCCATGGAGCACCAAGATTCCTTCCTTGTCAATATTCAAAAAGTTGTCAAATCAAAAAAGAGAGCAAGAATAGGCCAGACCTCACTAGCCACTGAGGATGCGCACTCCACATCATTAGGTGATGACACTCCAACAGTGGCGCAATTGGTGTCCAGCTCATCAACCACGAACTCGTCATCCTCTAACGAACAATCCATCAAGCGATTGAGGCGCACAAAGGGCTCTCCTGCCAAATCAAAGGGCAAACAGATTCAATTAGACACATCCAAAGGGAAGAAGAAAGCAAAAGCTTCTCTTCAATCTGAGGGCATGGGTAAACACCAAACTTTTAGCACTCCTAATGCTAAATCTAGGTTTAAAAAGAGTATCGTATTTAGACCCATTGTTTGTGAATCATATGTTGGTCTCTCTGATTTTCCTGAAATTGCTTGCATTGTGTCTGAGAGAAAATGGGAGAGAACAATGGTCAACCTTGTCACCCCATGTCAAGGTTTTGTTCAAGAATTGTACGCTAATTTTAAGAAAGACTTGGACCAACTTAAATTGAGGAAAAACACACCTATTGTTGATGATGCTGATGATTTGACTATCCCTTCTGAGGAGTTCGGTAATTTAGCAATTGAACTCACTAGTGGAGTTGTGACCACCTAGTCCAAGTGTGGTTACATTACTGCAAACATGCTCAGCCCATTGCATAAGGTCCTATTTAAGATAGCCCTTACCAATTGTTCACCCTCTAGGCACAATTCACCAAGTAGGGTAGATAAAGCCCGGTTCCTTTATGACATTGTGAGAGGGAAAAGTATTGATTTGGGAAACTTGATCTACCAGTAAATAAAGTCTACTGCCGAGGCTGAAGGCAGGACCCTAGCCTTAATTTTTTCATCATTAATCCATAGGACTGTTGACTTCTATGGTCCAATCAAGCAGTCGAATAAGATATACCTTAAGGTTAGGAAAATCTCCTCCAAGACAATCAAGGGCTTTGTTTCCTCAACTACTCCTACCATGGATGTTCCATCATCTTCACAAGCTGCCCCAACCAAAATTAACACCTGGCAGTCTAGGATTTTTGAGTTTTTGCAAGAAATTGAAATGAAAATGGATGATCTTCACACCATTCTAATTGCTTGTGTGGACACTTTGGAAGATCAAGTAAAAGAAACAAGGGCTGTTGTTTTGGGAAAAGACCGTGATAAGGCTGCTTCTGATGTCTCTCCTGCCATTGAAGTTCAAGATGAGGCTGCTATAGATGCCCCTCTTGGCATTGAAGTTTATGATGAGGCTGATGAAACTGATAAAGTTCAAGAAGAGCCACATATTTCTTCAATGGGTGTGCCTGATCCTGCTGTTGACACTGAAACTATGGAAGTTCCTAAATTTGGTGTTGTTAATGAATCTGGTGATGCTGATGAAGCTGGTGCTATTGCTGCTACTGGTTTTGAGACTCCTGCTCAAATGGTTAATCTTGTTGTTAATCAACAACACACTGAAGAAGAAGTTCCAGTTGATGCTACCACCCCTGTTGCACCTCCTTTGACAATTGACATTGCTGCAACTCCCTCAAACCAACAACAAGTGTCTGCCCGTTCCAAAAGACGAAACAAAACAACTGTTAGAAGGAACTTTCGCATCAGAAGATTGAACAGACACAAGGATTGAGAAACCATGAACAAAGAGAGGGATTGAAGCTGAATCTTTTCAATCTGTTGCTACACTGTGAACTTTTGATCTGATCACCTTGAGCTAAAGTGATCACACTGAACTAAACTAATTTTTTTTTTTTTTTGGATTTTTGTTGAACTTTTATAATCTACCTTTTATACAGTTTATCACTTGTGCAGGGAACAAATTTGTTTGTGTTTATTGAACTTTACTAACCCTTTTTTTGCTGTTTATTGATAAAAATTTGAACGCAGCTTGGTTTAGTTACTCAAGGGAGTATAATAATTGAGGGGGAGTAATTTTGTTCATTTGTTGATCATGCAGAACTGTCCTTTGATTGAACTTTTCTGATTATGTTTTGCGTATCATTTTTGTTTCTCTTTTATCTCAATGCCTTGATGTTCATGCCTCTAATGAGATATTGTTTTTGTGTTGTTTTTGCAATTGTCTCATGTTGATTGATTGCTGATTTTTTTAGACAGGTTTATGTTTGAAAAGATTGTGCTTTGTTCATAAGTTTGACAAAGGGGTAGTGTGGTAACACTAGTCATGGTATGAACACCTCACTTTGATTATAACACAATCAATATTGTTTAAAATTCCACTGTGATGACTCTCTATCAAAATGACCACTTTCAATTAAGTCAATTTTTCTGTTATATCATGTGAGTACCTCAAAGTCTGAGTGGTCACACATATCTGGCAGATATTTTGTATAAAACGCATTTCAATATTCCTATAACTTTTGCTATTATCTTTATGAGATATTGTTTGTGGTCCATGACACTTGTCAATTATTCATGCAATCAGCTAGAAAGTTTGTTTACAATTGTCGATGGTCCCAAGAGAATTGGAATAAACTTTTTCATAAAGGTAAACCGCAAAGTATTCTAGTTGGCCACTTGTTCCCTTGCATTGGCTGGATATTTTCTATAAAATCTCTTCTCCAATGTAATTTCATTTTAAGCCTGATAATTTCCTTGAAAGTATTCTGCATATTCTAAAAGGTTTCTTTTGTTTTATATCAGGTTTCATATGCTTAGGTAGGCTTAAAGTACTACCATCAAAATACTTTTTGTCCTTGCTTCCACGTTGGTTACCTAGCCGTTACTTGAAGCTTTCTGAGCTGATTCAACTGGAGTGCATCTTCGGCAATTGATCCTTGAGAGGTCCTCAAGGCTCTACCAGGTGGTCTCGTGAACATGGAGCTTGCTGTGATAGTTCGTAGTTCAACCAAAAGGTGTAGTTTGAAGCATTGCAAAACAGAGAATGTTCTCACAACTAAGGCTTAAATTTTGGCCTTGTAATTGAACTAAAAATATTTACCATAGTGAATTGGCTTCATCTAGACTTGGACACATGGATGCAAACATTTTGCCGAACCATGTAAAATCCCTTGGTGTTCTTTATTCATGAATGATTGTTTTGTAATGGTGATGAATGAACACTAAAATCAACTTAGCAACCCATTCTGCTTAAGTTTAATACACTTGCTAAAGTATTAAAACTTTCACATGCAAGTTCTAGTGTCAGCTTTTATTTGGTGGAAATTTTAAGTATACCTGGTGACGTAAATGAGTTTACAAAGAAAATTTTTGAGCATTTCTTCTTGCTAATATGTTCATTTATTAAGATATCTTTATGCTATAATTTCACTTCAACCGTGTTAAGTATATGTATATTTATATAATATATCTGTAATTTTTAACAGTATTTTTCAACATTTAGATTAATTAACTAATAGTGTCAATAAACGTTAAATTAATATTTGTAAAATTTTGGTTTCTACCATAGAACGGATAACTGAAATTTAAATATAAATACCAACATCTTGTGAATTTTCATATATAGAAATAAGATGACAACATCACTTATAGTTATATATAGACCCTTCATATAAATAACATTTCCTTCTTATTTTGGAAAAAGTAAATCTCACGAACTCAAAACAATACAATTAAAGTGAGATAAATGCATTTATTCACAGTCACTGACAAGGACATATTGAACAGTTGGTCAATATGTGATTGCATTTGTTCCCTTATTCTCATTAAAATGGAGAAGAGCAACCATGCATTTGGTTGGATTCTTAGGCCCCAAGCGAGAATGGTCCAAGCACATAACTCGCGATGCAAGTCAACAGCGACTCAACCACACCGGTAAGGGCAGGAACGGCATAAAGGGTTCCGGTTGGTGGAAAAACTTTGCCCTCAGCCAATGGGAGTTTTACCTTTAAAAGGCACAACGATGGATCGTAGATAATGCCATCTGTGCTTTTAAGAACTACGGTGAAAAAACCTGTGGCATCAGTAAGAGCTTGGCCAAGGCTAGTTTGATCTCCATTGCACATCAATACCACGTTTACTCCAGCTATACCAGGGCTATTTGGAAGCGGCTTAGTTACAGAAGCAGTACAAGTCAAGCGGCCACGGATAGTAGCTTCAACTACGTCTTTGCCATTAATTTTGAAACCATGTATTAGTGAGGATGTGGTGACTAAAAGGAGAGCTAGGAAGAGAATAAATTGATGAGCTGCCATTGTTAATGGTTGTAGTGTAGAAACAGTTAGCTTTGTTGATATCTTCAAAACTTGGACCCTGTATTTATAGGCTGTCCATTAATACTTCTTTTATTCGTCTCAACTTTATCTTCTTATATCTACACAAAATCTTCATTGAACCAAGAGGAAGGAGATTGAAAATGAATGATGATCGATTGCATCACATAGAATAATATATCTTGCTGTATGGAAAATCGAACTTGCATACAACTTGAAGGATAGAATGTATAGCTTATGACCTAAAGTTGCTTTATGACATAGGCATAGGCATGGCGGAGCCATTCAAAAAGGTGGCGGATCATCCCTAGCCATTAGTGGCTCCTACTAGAAAATCTAATAAGGCTACCATGCATTAATACAAGAGTTTGATTTATAGCTTAATTCCTGGATATAATTCCAAATTGTTCATGATTCCGATGGTAAATAAATTATTAATTATTCTATAACTTGCATGCATCATAATTTATGTAACGTTAAATCTATAATCAGTCCCATCTTGTATCTTGCCATATAAAATATTAATAATAGAAAATTACGAGAAAAGATAAATTATACACCGATAAAGAAAGTTAATAATTAAAGTGGTTTAGAAATTTAATAACACTTCTTCATTTGCACTTTTTGTTGTTGTTATGACTCTTTTCATCTATTTTATCTTGCCTGAGACCAAGAACATTCCCATTGAGGAGATGCAACAAATGTGGAGAAAACATCGGTTTATGTGTAGTTATTTGTGCAAAAATTAGAAAAACCCCAGATTTTTTTTCTTTTTTTTTCTTTTTTGGAAATAATCAGTTGGAGAGTAACTATTTCCATTTTAATCAAATAGTCCAATAACCTTTTAAAAAATTCATCATTCTCCCCCTCAAAGTCTAACTATGTCTTAGAGCGTCTCCAATTGTGCTCTTTATTATTTTAAAGAGCATTTTTCATATTAATAAAAAACATCTTCATTGATTTTTAAATGTAACAAATAAAATATTTATCCAAATCCAATAGACTCTTTAAATTTTAGAATAGAGAATATGTTTTTTAAAGAAAAAACTTAATAGAAGAGATAAATTATAAATAAAATGCATAGAAAATTGTAATTTATTATTTAAAATTAAGATAGAAAGTGAAATTTGACTCTCTAAATATGGAGAGTCAAACTCACTCTTTAATTTATATTTAAAAATTAAAGAGTCCGTTGGACTCTTATTTCTATGGATAAACTCTTTATAATAAAGAGTTCTAGTCATATAAAAAGTCCTTTGGAGATGTTCTTACTTATGTTAGTTTTAGGAGTGGGTGGGTCCGGGTACCCGTCCAAAATCAAAGGAATTAGAACCGGATCAAGAATTGGCCAGTTCCTTTGATTTGGAACTGAAACTAGAACTTGAACTGGAACTGGAACCGGAACCGTCGGTTCCGGTTCAGGTTCCAGATACCCTAAAAAATATCAATTGCCCCCTATTTTTTTTAAAACATGACAAATAAACCCTTATAAAATTACAATTACACCCCTAACAATTAAGTGCAAAATATTAAATAATATATTTGTTTATATTTACTTGATGTTTGATGCTTGATTATAAGTATTTAATTTTTTGTTTTCACTGATAATAAACATTTAAAAACTATTATTTAACATAAATGTTTTAATGTATATTAAATTTTAATGAAAATTAATAAGACTTTTGATACTAAGATAAAAAAACCAAAATTTTCTTATATATTTATATGATACACAAAATATAAAA
Source organism: Pistacia vera (assembly GCF_008641045.1). Taxonomy (NCBI): domain Eukaryota; kingdom Viridiplantae; phylum Streptophyta; class Magnoliopsida; order Sapindales; family Anacardiaceae; genus Pistacia; species Pistacia vera. Next base: position 397,077 of record NW_022196418.1, read on the forward strand.
AAAAAAAAAAAAAACCTATTGTTTAATATTATATTAATTTAGTCCCGATTCTAGTTTTTTTTTTTTTTTGGATCCGAAACCAAATCGCACAGTACGTTCTAATTTTTGGAACCGAACCTACCTTATCGGCGATTCTGGTAGGAACTGAAACCAACACCTGGGTACCTCGGTTCCAGTTCCCCTAAAATTTTGCCCACCCCTATTAGTTTGACAAGAACATTACATCTTTTCACCTTTCTTACTGACTAAACCTAATTATATATCAAATCATATAGTTCTCTTCCCTTTAGCCGCCACTACTGTAGCCTCCCACTACCCAAAATCTTCAATGAACCGAGAGGAAGGAGATTGAAAGTGAAGGTTCACTAGTAGTTACAGAGCCAGAAGTCAGGCCATCCATACAAGCATTGAATGTGGGATTTTTAACGAGTTTCTGTTGACATTATTCTCATTGCTTCATCAAATATAGTATTTTCTTATCATATTTTTGGATTTATTTAAAAATTCCGAGATTAATTAAAATTTTATGTTTATTTTAGCCTTTATTTCAATATAAGGCATTTTACATATTTTAAATTGCTTTAAAAATATTATATTGTGTTAGGATGAGAAAATGTTGACTCTTTGACTCTATCAAGCTAACCACATTGACTGTTAAGAGCTCACCATTAGAGAGTTTGTTAAATCAGTTTTTGTTAAGACTACATTAGTTTGTTAATAACCTGTATTAGTTTGTTAATACAGTTTTGTATATAAATAGCATTTTAGTTGTTCTTGATAATAAGAAGAAAAATCGATTGCTCTCTCCTCAAAATTGTCTCTCCAATTTTCTTGCAATTTCTTACATTTTCTTGGAAACTTGATTTCTCATTTGGTATCAGAGCCATCGACAAACGTCAACAATGGTTGATTCCACCTCTTTTTCTTCTCCTTTTAGCAAATCTGACAAGAATACAAACTCCAGACCCACATCTGAAACAATCAACCTCGCTAATTCATCCTCAGTATCCTGTTCAACTCTACCAGTTATTCCTCCAAAATTGACTCAAGATAACCATCAATTTTGGAAATCTCATGTGTTATTTGATGTTGGAGCTCACGATCTTGAAAAACACTTGATTGGATTGATTGCTTGTCTTGCTCCTGTCATAAGAACACAATCTTATAATCTGAACTCAGAGGTAATCAAAAAACCTAATCCTGACTATGTTCTTTGGAAGAAAATTGACAAACTACAAGTTAGTTGGTTGCTATCATCAATCTCAGAGTCATTGTTTGCTATAATTTCAAAGTGTCTATATGCTGCAGATATTTGGCTCACTTTAGAGAAGGAATTCATCACTGAATCAAGAGCCAAAACTCTTCATGTTAAAAGCCTTTTACAAAACACAACAAAAGGAAAATATGAGCATGCATAACTACTTTCTAAAAATGAAAGGTTTTGCTAAAAATGTAATTATAAGAGCTTGAAAATACATATTTTATTAGTGATTCAATTGGATTATTTGTGAAAAAATGTGTTCAATTTGTGAAATTCAAGTTAATTATTTCATAAATGTCTTTTATGGGATCACGGGTATGTTTGAGTGTTTTCACGCTATAAGTTCTTAAAGATGACATTCAGACGAAGAATTATATCAACAATGGAATGTGGGATGACAAGAATCAAACGGTTCATGATTTGGAGCTGAAACGAAGAAGTTATGGCGATTTGAAATTGAAGTGAAAATCCTAGAAAACGCTCTAGTTTTGAACATGTGTCAGTAATTAAACAATAACTTGAGTTGTAGATTTTGGATCAAGATGATTCTTAGACTGTTGGAAAGTTGATTTAAAGGGCTACAATTCATATACTACCACTTTGCCATATTTGAACGTTATAAGGCTCAAAAATCACCATCTTTTTAAGATTGCAAGTTCCGGGGTAGAATCAACTATGCCTAGGCACAATGCTACGGCACAACTACGATTCTGGAATTTTTTACGTTAAATTTATGACGTGTATTTCCTGTTTTAAGAGTTGTGAAGTGATTAGGATAGTGGGAATTATAACCCTAAAACCCTAGGAGTATAAAAATAAGTCTTTAGCTGATTCTTTTTTTTTTTTTTCTAGCCGCTCTTTGGAGATTGTGCAAATTCCTACAATTTTGGGTCACCAATTAGAGAAGTTTTTTCTATTCTTTCTTATACTCATGTTTATGAATACAATGGTTGCCTTTATTATTGAAAGTATGAACTAATTTTATCTTCAAGGGCTAAGATGTAGCCCAATTTTATGAATATGCATTGAATTATTTGTTGCTAATTTATATTAAGTTTTATTATTGCACTTAAAGCTTTCAATTCTTAAGGGCCCTAGAGTTGAATGATTTTATGGGTTAGGTTGAGATCGAGAGATGAAATCTACTTAGTCTAAGGTAATGAAACCATAGATTGAGCGAAAGCTAAAGGTAGGTTACCGCGATCTGTGAGGCTTTGGTAAATTTCATAGAACTTAATGATCTCCAATTGCTTAAATCTGATTAGAGATAATTTGGGTTAGTAATTAGGAGTTAATTTGTTAATTGTTCAAGAGAAAGTTAGTGAAATATTAGGGAGTTTGGCCTTTAGAATAAGTTTAACTGAGTTAACAATAATTGTCAATATATAAGATTAAATTGGTGTGAACTCTATGCCCTAGGTTTAGTCATATTGAGTTCCTACCAAAGTATTGACAAAATTTTGTTTTTGTTTTGTTTCTAGGTTGTTTTATTTTTCATTGAATCATTCTAAAAATCTTATTAATCAAATAGCAATAAGATAGGTTAGTGTGGTACTTGGTAGTAGTAATTCTCTTGGGATTCGACACTTGTTACTCGAGCTTTATTACTTGCACAATTTCGTACACTTGTAGATTTCAACAACATTTAACTGCAAGTGGAGTTGTTGTAATAGATGAAGAACTTCTCAATTATATCTTAGATGGTCTAGACTCAGAATATGATGTAGTTGTTGTGAATATTACCACTAGATTGGAGTCAAAACTTGACCTTATTTCTGTTCAAGAAGCACAAATTGTGTTACAAAAGCTTGAGCTTAGGCTAGAAATAGCAAATGTCGCAATGAGCTCAATTGTCCATAATGGATTCCATGGTGGTCTAGCTAATGTAGCTACTCTTTCTATTGATAATGATGTTAAGAAATCACAGACTAGCCAATCCTCCTCATTCCCTGAAGATTGTTGAGCGGATTCGAAAAAAAAAAAAAAAATTAAGAGCAGTGAATGAATTGAGAGAAGAAGGTAGTTGAGCTAAAAATTTTAGAATCTTCTTACTGAATGAAAAGTTGTTACAAAACAGATAAAACTGACTTTATATAGTCAGTTACAAAGCGTTTACAAAATGCACCGTGTGGTGTCAACTTTAGACTTTTACAAAAACAACCTTGCTCAACTTACTAACTTCTAACTTTGTAGAAACAACCCTACTTTCTTATACTTATCTCCAATATCTTCTCGTAAACCAAAGAGCCTAAATTGACTTGCTTACTCTCACTTAACCAATATCTTCCCATTAACCAAAGTGCCTAAACTAAGTTGACATTACTACTACTTAGCAAAATTCAATAGAGCAATCAGCAATCTACTTATTTAGAGCAGCTACTCTGCATTTAGTTTTACATTCTACATTTTGCACTACTTCTCCTGTGCTTCAATACATTGCTTTAATTATATTGGAATAAGCAGAGAAAAACCTTAGCAGATGTAGTAAAAACTTCTGCTCAAACTTGAAGAATATCAACTCAAAAAAAAAAAAAAAAAAAAAGTTCTCTCTACTTAGACTTTAAAATTTCTCTCTGCTCAGACTTTAAGAACTTCAGCTCATATAGTAAAGAACTTCTACACATCTTGGCCACTATAATCATCAGTTGGAAGTTCAAATGTGACATTTAGTTTCTCTCTTAACATGGAAAACCTAGAACTAGAGGAGCTTTAGTTAAGATATTAGCTATCTGATATTCGAAGACAATGTATTGCATATTCAACAACTTTCTTATGACTAATTCCCTAACAAAGTGCACCGCAATTTCGATGTGCTTTGTCTTGGCATGAAATACAGGATTTGAGGATAATGCCTTAACACTCATATTGTCACACCATATGATTGGGGTGTTATTAATATAAATGCCAAGTACTTGAATAAATTCTGAATCCAAACAAGTTTAGTAGCAGTTTGGCTAAGAGATCTATACTCAGCCTCTGTGGATGACAAAGACACTACCTTTTGTTTTCTAGAGGACCATTGAACCAAATTTCCTCCAAGAAACAAATTGTGATCACTGGTGGACTTTCAGTCAGTCCCATCTCTAGCCCAATCAACATCTGCAAAGGCCTCTAATGTGAAGGGTTGCTTCTTGGTAAAAAGAATATCATGCTGCAATGTTCCTTTAACATACCTTAGGATTCGTTTGCATGTTGTCCAGTGAGCTTCAGTGGGTTTTTATAGAAATTGACTGAGCTTATTTACAGCAAAAGCTAAGTTTGGCCGAGATAAAGTCAGATATTGGAGGCCACCAATGATGCTCCTATAAAGGGTAGGTTGATCAAACACCTTACTATCTTCCCTTCCAAGTCTAAGACCGGTAGCCATAGGGGTGGAACAAGGTTTGGATTCTACCATGCTTGCTTTTAGGAGAAGATCATGTGCTATTTGGTCTGAGACAGCAACAAACCAGAGCCATTTCGCTTCACCTCAAATCCTAAAAGTATTGCACTGCCCCAAGAGCTTTTAATGCAAATTTGCTATTCAAATCAGCAACCAAGCTAGATATGGATTTTCCCAATTTCACACAGCATCATCTCATGGACATCAAACCTCTACCTGTAATCCTACCTCCTCATTTAATCCCTCTACATTCAATCAAATGTCCCACCTTACTGCTAATCAAAATGAGTCCTTGTATTCTACTCCTCAAAATCAGTATCATAACTAACAATTTTCTGGAGGATTTCCCAATGGCAAAGGAGCTGGTAGTGGAAAATTTATTTGTCAAGTGTGTGGAAAAACAGGTCACTTGGCTTTACATTGTTATCATCGTTTTGATGTAAACTACACAGGAAACGATTCATTGATTAAGAGCAACTTCAATCCTCCTGGATATATAAGATCACCTACTTTTAGTCTTGGAAATCAATATCCTAGTTCTGGAAATTAGTATCCTAGTCCTAGAAATCAGTATCCTCTGGTTGCCACTCATTATTATGCACCAAGCTTATAGTCAAGCTCATCAATTCCCTCACAGCATACTCCAGATCATGGAACTACAGTTGTGAACACTGATAATCAGTCAAATTCATCAGCAGCTGCTAATATGCAAAATCAAGCACTGATGGCACAGTCTTAGTACACAGACCATGTTACCTCAGATTTCCCACAACTCATGGGTTGTGTCAACTATACAGGCAATGAGCAACTTCAGGTTGGAAATGGTGAGCTTCTATCCATTACTCATACTGGATTTGTTACTTTAATTTGTCTAATTAGAATCTTAAACCTTATGAATGTTTTGTGTGTCCCTCACATTACAAAGAATCTCCTTAGTGTGTCTAAACTAACTAAAGATAATGATGTTTCTATTGAGTTTTTTTACTAATTCATGTGTGGTAAAGGACAAGATCTCCAAAGCAATTCTTCTTCAAGGAATGCTTAAAGATGGTTTATATTGACTACAAGTTCCAGTCCCAGTCCCAATCACTTCTTCTTCCAATTTTACTGGAATATTAGCCTTTCACCTCAACTCGAAGTCTAAAAGTAGTTGTCCTACTTCATCTCTCAACTCTTTTAATAAAACAGTTACTGCATCATCTACCAAACACTTATATTGTCCTATCCCTTTTAATAATTGTACTTCAACAAGCAATATTCCTTTCAATAACACTTGTGTACAGCATACCTGATCCTTTGTTTCAGATGATATGTACTCTGTTAATGATTCCAATACTATCAATAAACTGAATAAATTTGGGTCTTTTCCAGCACAAAAAACTAATGTCATGCTACGACATAAAAGGCTTGGCCATCCACATATGGCAGTCCTTACAAAAGTCCTTGGTGAGTTAAAAATTCCTCATCACACTAAGAATGACATTACATTCTATCAAGCATGTCAGGATGGGAAGCTACATAAGTCTACTTATCTTAGGTCTTCATCTCATGCATCTAAACCTTTAGAACTAGTATACTTTGAACTTTGAGGGCCTTCTCTAGTCCCATCACCTGAAGGGTTCAAATATTACATCCAATTCCTTGATGATCATAGTAGATTCACTTGGCTTTTCCCTTTAAAAGCCAAATCTGAAACTCAGGCTCTTTTCAAGCAGTTTCATGCTTTAGTTGCAAAACAATTTGATGCCTCATTAAAGTGTGTTCAAACAAATTAGGGTGGAGAGTATAGAAGTCTAGTTCCCTACTTTCAAGAACATGGCATTCTTTTTAGGAATCCTTGCCCTCACACTCACCAACAAAATGGTAGAGTGGAAAGAAAACATAGACAAATTGTGGAACAAGGTCTTACCTTGCTTGCATAAACCTGTATGCCACTCAAATTTTGGTGGCTTGCATTTCAGACTGCAACATATCTCACAAACAGACTTCCCACACCAGTTCTATCACATTTATCTCCATTTCAAGTTTTATTTCGTACTCCACCAAATTACTCAACCACCAAAGTCTTGGGTTGTGTTATTTACCCCTTTCTTAGACCATACAACAATCACAAATTCAATTTCCATACTACCAAATGCCCTTTTGTCAGGTATAGTTTGCATCACAAGGGCTATAAGTGTTTGGATCCCTTTGGTCGAATTTATGTCTGTCAAAGTATGAGATTTGATGAGTTTTAGTTTCCTTTCCAATCCACTAATGCATATGTTTCTTTGCCTTCCAATGATTCATTTTAATTTGACTCTCATTCACATTCATTTATTCCTTCTGTGTGGCATATACCTCTATCTACTTTACCTTCATCTGAGCATTCCAAAATTTAGTTTGTATCTCCTAGTGATCCTACCACACTTAATCAGTCCAAAACTCTAGATATATCACTCTTTAGTCCAGTCCTCAAAACATCTTATACTGGTCCTACCACACTTAATCAGTCCAACACTCCAGATCATCACACTCTAGTCCATTTCCCCAAACAACCCCTTATTCTTCTACGTATGATCCTTCAACTCATGACAGTACCTTTTATTCTGTCCCAGACACAAGCTTTTCTAATCTGCCACCATTGTATTCTAATTCACCACTTCCTCAAACCTTTATGTTGTCACCTCAAACTATACATTTTGATGAGTCTTATGACTCTATTCCTCTTCAAATCTCCTTGCCTCGTGCTAATCCCTGTCCTCCACCATTAAATACACATCCTATGCTTACCAGGTCTAAAACAAGAGCTCATAATACCATCTTAGTTTCCTCCCTTGACACCAAAGAACTAGCTACGATATCTAAAGCTCTCAGTCATCCATCTTGGAAAGCTGCAATGCAAATTGAATTTGATGCCTTGCTGACAAACAATACTTATGAGTTGGTTCCTCTCACATCCAAAATGAATCCAGTTGGCAGTAAATGGGTTTTTAGGATCAATTATAACTCTGATGTTTTTGTTCAAAGGTTCAAAGCTAGGTTAGTGGCAAAAGGTTTCCAGCAAACTCCAAGTGTAGACTACTTAGAAACCTCTAGTCCTGTAGTAAAGTCTCCCACAGTTTGTGTGATTTCAAGCTTAGCGGTGAATAATGGGTGGGATATACAGCAGGTTGACATCAATAATGCATTCCTAAATGGTGAACTTACTGAGACAGTGTACATGACTCAACCTGAAGGTTTTGTCAATCATGCACAACCTCATCATGTATGAAAACTGACCAAGGCTCTTTATGGCCTAAAACAAGTGCCAAGAGCCTGGTTTGAGAAGCTTAAAAGAGCATTTTTACAATGGGGTTTTACTTATTCTATGGTAGATTCAAGTCTCTTTGTTTATAAAAAGGAAGACAAAATCATGTATGTCTTGGTCTATGTGGATAATATACTACTCACTGGAAATGATCTTGCCTTAGAACAAGCTACTGTCCAAGATTTAAATACTCAATTTGCCTTAAAAATCTTAGGATCTTTAAGGTATTTTCTTGGCTTTGAAGTTACACGAACTGATCGAGGGCTTCATATGAATCAAGCAAAGTATTCCAAAGACCTTTTAGATAAAACCAACATGGGAGAATGTAAGCCTTGTACTACACCTATGGCTCTTGGCACTAAGTTAACTTTAGAATACAGTTAGTCTTATGACAATCCAGCCCTTTATTGAAGCACAATAGGAGCACTATAGTACCTGATTTTGTCTAGACCTAATATTGCTTATTGTGTCAACAAGTTATGCCAATTTCTTAAGGCTCCCACACAGTTACACTGACAAGCCTGCAAAAGGTTACTTCGATACATAAAAGGCATATCTAACTATGGTTTATAGTTCACTAAAAGCCATAGATTAAACCTGGAATGTTACACAGATACTGATTGGGCCAGCAGCCTTGAGGACCGCAAGTCAACTAGTGGATGTTGTGTCTTCCTTGGGTCCAATCTACTTCAATGGACATCTAGAAAGTAGAAGGTTGTAGCCTTGTCGTCCACTGAAGCAAAGTATAGAGCTCTGGCTCAAGGCGCTATAGAACTAACTTGTTTTGATGTCTTTTCTCTTAACTTGGTCTTCCTCTATCAGAAATTTCAGTCATTTGGTGTGGCAACCAAAGTGTTGGATCATTGGCCTCTAATCCTGTCTTCCATGGTAGGACTAAGCACATTGAGCTTGATGCTCATTATGTGCGAGAACAAGTCACTACCAATAAACTCAAAGTCCAATATGTGCCAACTAAGTTTCAAAAGGCTAATATCTTTACTAAGGCTCTCCCAGCTTCTAGGTTTCAGTTTCTAAGGGATAAACTTACCATGAGAGCTCTTCCAAGCTAAGTTGATTAACCTGAACTAATGTTGCAGTAGCTTTGTTATAGTTGTTTTTAACTAAACCACTACTGAAGAGTTTCTTGATAAGAGTTGTTTGTTGAGTTGCCTTACAGAGTTGTTTGATGAGTTATTTTGTCCCTACTAAGGAATTGTTAAGGAGCTATTGTATGTTTTTGCTAAAGAAGTTGTTTAGTGTTTCGTTCATAATGCAGACTTTATTGCTATGTCTCATTACTTAGCTACTGGCTCCTAATTGTTCTTCTAAAGTTTGGCATTATTACTAACATGTTTCTGCTACTCACAGCTACTTATTACTACTTTGCCACTGGCTCCTGATTGTTCTTATGAAGTTTAGCTTATTGCTAAAATGTTTCTGCTACTCACAGCTGCTTGTCACTATACTGGCTTTTGATTGTTCTTCTAAAGTTTAGCTTCTTGCTTAAATGTTTTTGCTACTCACGGTTGCTTGTTACTATCCTCTGCAAAATTTACTACAGCTCAAAATTCCTTTTTAGTTACTTACCGAAGTTCAAATTAAGGGTGGATGTTAGGATGTGAATATGAGTTACTAGACCGACTAATTTGGTGCCTTTTAGAAGCTCAATTTATAGTGGAATGTTAAGACTCTTTGAAGCTCAGTTAACTATGGAATGTTGACAAATACTAACATTGCAAAAGTCCAGTTTAAGGGTGGATGTTAGGATGAGAAAATGTTGACTCTTTGACTCTGTCAAGCTGACCATATTGACTATTAAGAGCTCACTGTTAAAGAGTTTGTTAAATCAGTACCTATAAAGACTGTGTTAGTTTGTTACTTACCTGTATTAGTTTGTTAATACAGTTTTGTATATAAACAGCATTTTAGCTGTTCTTGATAATAAGAAGAAAACCGATTGCTCTCTCCTCAAAATTTTCTCTTCAATTTTCATGCATTTTCTTACATTTTCTTGGAAACTTGATTTCTCATTTATTGTATAACAGATGATTTCTAGAGTTTATTTCTCATAAGAATCTCACAGAATTATCTCTATTATCCTTCTTTATTTGTTTAATATTTATAACTAAACCTATCCTTTATTTGATCCAAATGAATATCTTTTATTAGTATTTTAATTGCTTTTTATCTTGAAGAAGTTTTATCTAATATTAATTCTTTGATTTTAAACAATAATTTCTCAAATGAACCTGTACTATTCTTGTATAGATTGTTACTTCTAAATTTTCATGTAAATCCCTTTTAGCAATTGTCTTTATCTTATTTAATTATCCATTTTTTAGTTATATTTCTTTAATAATTATCCATGTAGTCATAAAAAATTATGATCCCAACTTAGGCCAATTATAAATAAGAATAAATTTCACATTGTAATAAATTATGATTTTTCTAGGTCCTATCTTAAGGAACTTACCTGTAAATAGTAATAATTAAATGTATATTGCAAAAAAATTATATGCTATGTTATATTAAAGGTTTAAGATGAAATAAAATATTTATTTATCTAAAATTATTTGGGACAATGATTTATACGTTAGATTTGTTATCACATCTTTTATCTTGCGGGTTCATAATAAGTCTCCACCATGGACACTTTCTTGCTGAAGCCCAAATATTTCTAACTTCTCAAGCATGTTTAAAGCTTATTAGCACAAAACTTTTGGTATTTCCGTACTATCATCCTTAGGATTATCTCCTTCCTCTTCTTGTCTAATTCTAGTAATGATTTCTTCTTCAGTTAAAGCATACACGACTTATTGCTCATTTGGATGATTGAGGAAGACATTAATATTTATTTTATTAGTGCGGTAAAGTTGTCGAATCTGATTACTCAATTCTACAATGACTCCTTGATATCTATTTCCGTATTATCTAGAGGTGGGAATTTGGCCTGGGCCCTAGGGACCCAGGACTGTTAATTTTCAAAACCCCCCCAAATTACATAAACCCCTAAAAATATCAAAAACACCCCCATAATATATAAAATACATAATAAATTTAGGGGTTAAAATATAATTTTATAAAAAAAATTTAAAAAAATAAAATTTGACCATTGGGCAACAGTCAAATGGGGGGAAAGTTTATTTTTATGCACCTCCCCTCATGCCTAAACTATAAATAACCCCTAATTCCACCCATTTTCCTCACAGCTCTCAATCTCTCTACTCCAACTCTCAATCTTTCTTTTCCAACTCTCAAACTCTCTTCAATTTCATCTATTATTCAATTTTTTTATTTATATTTATTCATTATTCAATTTATTATTTTATCATAATGGATTCCCCAAATTATGGATTTGGAGGATCATCATCCCCAAATGAGTATTACGTTCCAATTCCTCCATCAACCCAAGAAATAAAAGGGTTTGATCCATTTTCACCCTTTCCAGATGTAGCAATTCAAATCCAGACACAGTCGGGACTGCATCCAGCCAAACCCATGCGAGCTATGACACCACAGTAAGACCAACTAAGAGGGTTGTGTCTCGGGTATGGCAAATTTTCATGAAATCAAAACGGTCAAAGCCAAATGAGTTGGGGGAAGAGACGTGCGGGATATGCAATTTTTTTCAAACCACAATCGACGTTGAGAACGAGACTTCTACAATGAGGCAGTAGTTAGGGAAGAAGCACCCCCAATTAACGCAGCAAGGTTCAACTTCAATCGAAAATAGTAAGCAAATACAAACTTAACTTAATTTTAATCCACAACTCTCTCAAACGGGCAATTCAATGCACTCACTGCATGAGAGGAAGTAGCAAAATACATAGTTGCTACGGACTCTCCCATTTCTTCATCTGAAAATGTATTTTTTGTTGATAAGATTAGAAAGGCTTTTTGTCCACAATATAGACCTTTTAGTAGAGGTAAAACTAGAAGGGACATAGGAAGATTTTATACTAAAATAAGTGATAAACTTAAAAAAGAATTTGAAATTTTTCAGAATATATCTATTGTACTTACTTCCGACATATCGACTGCTAGATCAAAAACGGATTTTTTGAGTGTCACAATACATTACCTAGATCATAGTTGGGGTTTACAACAAAAATTAATAGGTTTTAAACCATTATATGCTAAACATAGTGCTAACACTATTTATTTTACAATTATTGAAGTTTTGCAAGATTATTTATTATATGAAAGAGTTGTGGTGCTAATACTTGATAATCCAGCAGCTAACACCATGACAATTTCTTTATTTCAAAAGAAATTGAATATTTTTGGTGAAGGCAATTTTTTTTCACCAGAGATGTGCTTGCCACATCATTAATTTGATTATAAAGCATGTTTAGAAGCTATGCATGCAAGGATTGATAGGGAGTGCACAGCTATTGGATTCATTACCGGTAGCAATACAAAATGGAATGAGTATGTCAAATATTGTCGCCAAGATGAGCCACATGATCAATCAAAAATGCTATGTTGTGACATGCATATCCGTTGGAACTCCACGTACTTGATGTTGCAAAAAGCAATGCCAACCACAAGACAAATAACTGATTTCATCAACCGAAAGAACTATCTGGATGAAGTCATCAATGATTCTGATTGGACGGTTCGCAGTATTTTTCATTCATTTCTTAAAGTTTTTTATGATTCCACTAATACATTAAGTGGTATTTATTATCCTACTACTAATTTAGCATTAGATATTTTACTTCAAATTTGTAAAACTTTTGCTAGACATAGATATAATCCAGAGTTGAGTTTGATCGTTTTAGAAATGGAAGCAAAATACCATAAATATTGGTTAGGTATTCCATTCTTATATGGATTAAGTCTTATTGTAGATCCTAGGTTTAAATTAAACGTATTTAATTGTATAGTTACTAAGATAGGCCAGCATTTAGAATAAGACAACAATTCTTATTTGATAGAATTTAACAGAAAATTGGAAAGCCTTTTTTCTTTCTATCACACTAGGTATAGTGGAAGGCCCATCAGAGATGACCAGCAGGAAGCTGATGGAGACATTCATCAATAGGGTTTGAGCATTTGGATGTATATGGAACTCAGTACCTGTGTTGGTGGATGTAGCAGCTCTAGCGTGTACAGAATGTTAGTGTATGCCCTAGGAACCAATCGTGTCATCGATTCCAAGGTATTATGTTTTGTTTATATGTGTGTGTGTGTGTGTGTGTGTGTGTGTGTGTGTTAATGTATATATTTTGCATATACATTTTTATCTTATTAATAAAAGAAAGTGTTCTTATTTCACATGTGGTTTATTGCTTCATTTATATATATGTATTACAGGTGAAATGTCTAGATGATACAAATCTTTAGAAGATCAAAATCATCAAAGTATTTCCTACATAGGTAATATTAGTTGGGCAATAATATTACATAGTAGCATGCTAAATGCCTCCGTCAAAAATCATGTGATGGTATTAGTATGGGTGATTATAAAAGTTATGTCACTAGGGCATTAGCATGGATAAGCAGTTAGTGAACTGTTTATCGAATATGGCCATTTATGATCAATCACATGGACATTTAAAATGTAGTCAATGATGCATCATAAGATCGTACTAGTGTATTATTAATCCTTAGACTAAGATATCACGGTTGGATTATGCATAAACACATATGGTTCATATGGTGTATAAACACGAGGCTAATCATTTCATGTGTTAATAAGCCGATTTGGCCATGTGTTGTTTATGTGTGAAGACAAGTGATAGTCAAGATGGGATCCGTTGACTTGGTATAAATTGATATCAAGTTCCTATACAAATGTCAAGATACGTTGGAAAAGGGAAATCTCCAGCCAGGGTATATAAAATGTTACCTGAAAGGTTGTTTCATGGTGACACGTTCCATATGTATTGATTGTCAATTTGATATAAAATTAAGACAAAAATTTTGACATACCATGAATCGATTCTTAATTAGGATTAGACAACGGAAGGGTTTGATTACACGGCATGTATGATTATGAAAGGGTTCGTTGGAGTATATCTTCATTGTGACTTAGGGGTTATGGAGCATTGCTAGATGCCTACCATAATTGGTGGGAGTTTCGGTCATAAAGAGTTATGATGAAACATATCGAAATAGACTATGATATTGGGCTCACAGCTAGGCCACAGTGAACCTAAGAGGTCATACATAAAAACTAAGGATAATGGAGAAATGGCCAAAGAGAGTTGATTATCCAAGGTTGGCTAGCACCTACCAAGGGTAATAAAGTCATTTATATTATTATCATTAAATTAGATTCAATGGAGGGTTATATTGGTTATTATGAATAATTTAAGAGTTAAATTGCTAATTGGAATTAAATGGAATTCCAATTCATAATTAATCACTTTCTTTATATTAAATTGAATTTAACAATAGGTTGTATTTGTAAATATATAAACAATTTACAATTTGAGAGTTAAATTGTTAACTGTGATTAAATGTTAATCCAATGTTATTATTTAAAGAAGTTTAATAACTTCATAACAATTATGGAATTATTTACAACTCCAAAATAATTATGGAATTGTTTAAGAAAGTCCAAAGCAATTATTGAATTGTTTACAAGACTACATATATAAAGAAAATGATATATCAAATTTAGGAGTGAGATCAAAATTTCTAAGAACCCTAAATGTCCCTCTTGGCCTAATGCTTCTTTTACCTTATTGTGGGTACTCTCTTGTTTAATTTCTCTTGAAATTAAAAGTCTTCAAGGTTGCTACGGACTTAAGATAACAAGTTATACCTTATTGTTTTCAATTTGATTGATTTTCTTTTGCAAAATACTAATATACATGTTATAGTATCACATGTACCATTCTCCATGCATTCCATCTTTCATAGAGATGGACCAAATGAGCTACAATGGTATTTGCAAATGAACATGTCCTACATGACCAAGAAGGAGAAACATGAGATGGATGTGCTTCGATAGTGGAACCAAACTGTAAGTCGATTCCCCATTGCAGCCCAAATGGCACATGACGTTTTATGTGTGCCAATTTCCACAATTGCATTAGAGTTAGGATTCTCAATTAGTGGCGCATTATTAAAGATAGAAGATGCTCTTTAACCAATGAGATAGTTGAAGTCATTACTGTTAGGAAACGATCAAGTCATGGTAACGGAAAACAAAAATTATTTACAACATGGATCGTTCCTTAGAACCAAGATTAGGGCACAAATTTACAGTTTATATAATAAATTAGAATCTGCAGAAAATACAGTCCAGGGTTAAGAAATCATATGCACGTTTGGAGGCTCCTCCAACTTATCTCTGAATGGGTTTCACTATCGACCCAAGGGTAGGATCAAACCAACTATAGTCCACACGAAGATAACCCCAAAGAACTAAAGAGGGATTTGCTAGATTCTCTTTAGCCTTAAGAACCAAGAAGGAATCAAATAATATTTGATTCAAGCAAAAAGGCAAACTAGTGTGGGAAGAAGAGAAATGGGGCTAGAATATTTTAATCTTAATGATTGAATGAATCAATTAATTAATTTCACAAAGTGTTGCCACTTATATAGTGCACACTTTGCCCTATTCCATCATGGAATAGGCTTGGGCACCAACCCAAACAACCCCTATATCCAAACAGCCCCATTTAGATATTTTAATTATTATTATTATTTCAATTAAATTCAATTAATATATATTTATCATGTATTAACCTTTAACAATAATAATAATTCATTTAAATATATGCGAACACATATTTAAATATAATTTCACTTATTTAATTTTATTAAAAAATTAAATAAAGGTTACGACCTCAGTAGATTTAATTGCACTGTGAAATTACCAAAATACCCTTTTGCCTAAAAAAACAAAAACGCCCTTCTTATAAACTGGCTCTTAAATTATCTTCTATGTGTGTGACTCGTAGGCTCCTTATCATACCGGTAGTGTGTAGTACTGCGATTAACATCAATTAATCGTCTCACTACACACAGACCAAGATTGGCCCCTAGCAAGGCATCATGGCCACCCGATAGATTCGAATTCAACGAAGCAACTATCTGTCAACGATATGGTTACCATACAATCTAATCCTTTCATCATCCATTATCTCAACGAGATTGGGGCATAGAAATAATGTCAACCTCGGTACTCTTGATATTATGTGTTCAGTTACTGGACCAATGACCTGAATTATAAACTGGATAGAGTAACAACTCAATCCCACTATGGCCACAGTTTTAGTGTCATAGCCATTTACTGAATTGTGCTATGAGACAACTTCCCCTATACCCGGGAGTGATGAATCCTCTGTCGATCCACCATAGTCTTGATACACTCCTTGATGTAGCCAATCACTACCGTACTGACAGCTCTAAATAGAACTGCATTGGGCTAATGTCAAACTACACCAATCGATGCACAAGGCGCTCCGGTGATCTCAAGTCCAAGGATCACATGCACCACCATTCATTAGAGGATTTGTTCCATAGATACTGGGGTTACCATCCATATGGAATCCTCTGGTGGGTCAGTCCAGTGAACTTGCCTACAGCAAGCACCCATGTGTTGTACTAGGTTGTCACCAAATAACCTTGACAAGTGAGATCAGTCACTGCCTTTCGACAAGGTCATTCAATACTATGACAGCCTTACCGTATTATCTGTGCTCTTTACTTCAGAATAATAATAGGGCTATGAACGTTTCTGGAATGGCCACCATATGTGCTCATAGGGTTCTCACTATCAAGATTTGAAACACTTGATACCCTTGTCACGGTTCTACCATTCTAAGGAAATATATCAATACATACAATGGTGATTTACACGATATCAATCATTCATGTATTTAATACCAAATGATCTCAAGTGTCTTTCATGCTTCTACTGTGACAAAGGCTTTGTCAGTGGATCTGCGAGATTGTCGTCAGTATGCACTTTACTGATCTGCACATCTTTCCTCTCAACTATTTCTTTGATGAGATGGAATCATCTGAGTATGTGTCTGGACTTCTGATGAGACTATGGTTCCCTAGCTTAAGCAATTGCTCCATTGTTGTCACAATAGATGTCTATTGGATCAACAATCGTGGGAACCACACCAAGTTTAGTGACGAACTTCTTAATCTAGACTGCCTCCTTGGCTGCATATGCTAATGCAATATACTCAACCTCCATTATAGAGACCGCTACAGTGCTTTGCTTGAGCTTTTCCAACTCACTGCACCCTCATTAAGACAAAATACAAACCCTGATTATAATCGATAATCATCTTTGTCTGTTTGGAAACTAGCATCATTGTATCCTCTTACAGTGAGCTCATCTTCGCCTCCATAAACCAAGAACATATCCTTAGTCCTCTTCAGGTACTTAAGAATGTTCTTGACAGCCATCTAGTGACACTCACCTGGAACTGATTGATATCTACTACAAGTGCTCAAAGCACATGAGACATCAATTCGAGTACATAGCATGGCATACATGATGGATCCAATTGCTGATGCATATGGAATCTTCTTCATCCTATCTCTCTCATCTTGTGTTCGAGGACACATTTCCTTAGAGAGATAAACACCATGTGACATTGGAAGAAATCCCTTCTTGGATTCTTCCATACTGAATCTTTTCAGTACTTTGTCAATATATGCACTCTGACTTAGGCCAAGCAACCTACACAATCTATCACGATAGATCTTTATTCCAAGGATGTAGGTTGTTTCCCCTAAGTCTTTCATGGAGAAGCACTTGGATAACCAAGTCTTTGCTGGCTACAAGTTCAATATATCATTCCCGATCAGAAGTATGTCATAGACATACAACACTAGGAATGCCACAGCACTCCGACTCACTTTCTTGTAAACACAAGGCTCATCTTCGTTCTTGATAAAACCAAATTCTTTTACGGCTTCATCGAAACGAATGTTCCAACTCCTTGAAGCTTGCTTGAGTCCATAAATGGATCTCTGCAACTTGCATACCCTATCGGCTTGCCTATCAAGAACAAAACCATCGGGTTATGTCATATACATATCCTCTTCAAGGTTTTCATTCAAGAAAGCTGTTTTGACATCCATTTGCCAAATCTTGTAATCATGATATGTAGCAATCGCAAGCATAATCTGAATGGATTTAATCATGGCAACTGGCGAAAAGGTTTCTTCATAGTCAATACCATGAATTTGTTTGAAACCTTTGGCAACCAGTCATGCCTTATAAGTATGCACCTTGCTATCCATGTTAGTCTTATTCTTGAAAACCCATTTACACTCTATGGGTTTTACTCCTTCAAGTGGTTCCACCAGAGACCATACTTGGTTCTAGTACATGGAGTCCATCTCAGATTTCATGGCTTCAAGCCATTTAACGGAATCTGGATCCGATATAGCGTCTTCGTAGGTTCTGGGTTCATCGTCTTGGTAGACTAGTACGTCACCATGTTGAGTCATGAGATAACAATATCTCTCGGGCTCATGGCGTACTCTCCCAGATCTACATAGCTCCTATGCTACCCTGAGGTGGTTCACTTTGATCCATAGTTTGTGAAGTAACCTCCTCATGATGTTCAACCACTTCCTATGGCACATCATCCCATCCTTTGTCTAGTATAATTTGTGGTTCTAGAACTTCATCGAGTTCTACTTTTCTCTCACTAATACTTCTTAGAAAAATTCATTTTCTAGAAAGACAACAGAATGAGCAACAAAAATTTTGCGCTCTTTTGGGTGGTAGAAATAGTATCCTTTGGTCTTTTTTGGATACCCCACAAATATACATTTACAAGATTTTGGGCCTAGCTTGTTCGAAGTCAATTTCTTAACATAAGCTTCTCAAGCCCAAATCCTTAGATAAGACAAGTTGGGCTTTCGCCCAACCCATAGTTCATATGGAGTCTTATCTACAGACTTTGACGACACACAGTTGATAATCCAAGGATTATACTAGTTTATTTAAGCTTTTAGGCTGGATTTTAGATACTTCTTAGTCTATTTTTGCCTGAATTGATACTTAATTCCTTACATTTCATGTTTCAAGTTAAAAATGGAAATCTGGAGTGAATAAAGGTGGATCTGGAGTTTTTGGACTCAAAAGCACGCAGAGGGCAATTCTAGAATTTCAGAATTCTTCAGGATGTTCTTCGCCGCAGCATAGGTTGTTCTTCGCCGCAGTGAAATGGGTCAGTGACGCATCAGATTCAGATTCTATCTTCGCCGCGGAGAGATTCCTTC
The DNA here is from genome assembly GCF_008641045.1 of Pistacia vera. Lineage (NCBI taxonomy): Eukaryota > Viridiplantae > Streptophyta > Magnoliopsida > Sapindales > Anacardiaceae > Pistacia > Pistacia vera. The sequence goes on from NW_022196418.1 coordinate 416,226, forward strand.
TTCACCACGGCAAAGTCTGCATATTCTACTTTTTGTAAAACGCACAGTTTCGTGTTTAGGCTAAGTTGTATTATTTTGGTCGAGGTATAAATTGGAGACTTAGTCTATTTGTCTAGGGCATTCGTGGAGTGATAGAGAGAGTTTTTCACATTATTTTCATTTTGATTTTTGAGTGATTTTTGGATTAACAAGGTTGGAAGATTCGAGGAAACCAGTGGATTCATCAAATTGGGGAGATTCTTTTCCTTTTCTTTTGTATCCATTATGTTGAACCTGGAGTTTTTCATTTCTTTTAATTGTTTATTTGATTTAGCCATGAACTAACCTATTTTGGGTTAGGGTTTTGATGTAGTTCGGATTCTAATGGGTTAGAGAATTGATGATTATTAATTTCATATAATTTTGTGTTGATTGTGTGATTATTCTGTTTTTATTGTTTGTATGTGATGAACATGATGAGATCGAGAGATAATTTATGTTAAGCGTCTTGGATAATCACCGTTGTATTATTGGATGCTAGAGATAGATTCAAGAACCGATGAAATCAATCTAGGATTCTTGTGCTTAATGAACTTAGATTTATTAACTTTCATTTTGTTGGGTGTGGAAGGTTAATAGGGAAGAGTAGGACAACATAGCCTGAGAAGGTATGTTGGACACCTTAGAGAGTTCGATTTACAATCAATGCATGAGAAATTGAATTTAGTTTAATTCTTAAAGTTTAACCCATAGAGTCCGAATGAAGTCGAAACCCTACCCGTTTGTTTGAATTGATTTTATCCCGTTTAATTCTTGCTTTCATAGTTTAAGTTAATTTAGTAAATTTTGTTTTAATTATAGTTTTAATTGTTCCCTCAAATCCAAAAAGAATTCAATAGCTTCAACTTGAGAACGTTAGGAAACTTAATGCTTAGCGACCAATCCTCGTGGGAACGATACTCACTCATCATTATATTACTTGGTCGATTAGTATACTTTCTACATATTGCATGTTGTAGTAAACACGCACCAACAGTTCAAAATGTGAGTCGCAGTCTCTAGGGCATAACCCTAGAATGATGCAGGTAGATCACTAAAACTCATCATAGACCTAACCATGTCAAGTAAGGTCCTATTGCTCCTTTCAGATACTCCATTGTGTTGGGGTGTATACAGAGGGGTGAGTTGTGATACTATCCCACATTCCTTCAGGTATTCAGAAAACCCTGAGCTTAAGTATTCACCTCCTCGATCCGACCGAAGAGCTTTAATACTTTTGCCCAACATATTCTATACTTCATTCCTAAATTCTTTGAATTTATCAAAGGCTTCAGATTTATGTCTTATAAGGTAGACATAACCGTATCTACTAAAATCATTAGTAAATGTGATGAAGTATGAATATCCACTTCTGGCTTCAACTGTTAGTGGACCGCATACATCACTATGGATGATGCCTAATAGTTCAGTAGCCCTTTCATATTGTCCTGTGAAAGGAGACTTGGTCATCTTGCTTAACAGGCATGACTCGCATGCCTCAAATGACTGAAAGTCAAAAAGGTCCAAAACTCCATCCGTTTGAAGTTTTGCAATGCGGGTCTTATTAACATGACCCAATCTATAATGCCAAAGATATTTCTGGTTTTGATCGCTATGTTTAGCTTTCTTGGTTTCAACATTGAGAATATCTTTATTGTTTAAATCAAGAGCATATAACCCATTATATAACCTTCCAATTCCAAATAGAATGCCATTCAAACTAAAGGATAACAATCCATTAGATATCTCAAAATGATACCCTATATTATCCAAAGCGGATACTTAAATAATATTTCTAGAAATAGAAGGTACGTGATAACAGTTATGTAGTTCCAACAACAAGCTGGTAGGCAAAGATAAACAGTAAGTCCCTACAGCCAATGCAGCTACATGTGCTCCATTTCCAACTCGTAGGTCCACCTCTCCCTTGGCGAGCACTCTACTCTGCCTTAGTCCCTGTACCTCAGTACAAATGTGAGTACCACATCCAGTGTTAATGACCCAAAATGTTGAGGGAGATAAGTTAATCTCAATCATAAATATACCTGAAGTTGTATCATCTGACTTTTTCTTGCTTGCGTGGAAAGCCTGCAGTGTTTCCTCCAATGGCTAGGCTAGCCATAATAGAAGCAGACTACTTTGCCCTTCCCTATGCCACTCTCAAGCCCAAGAGCAACCTATCCTTTGGGCTTGGGCTTGGGCTTGGGTTTGGCCTTGGCCTTGGCCTTACCCTTACCCTTGCCGTTACCCTTTCCTTTACTAACAGCAACCAGTAAAACAGGCTTGGACTTCTTTAAGTCTTACTCTACAGTCCTCAGCATGTTCAAAAGCTCTGACAGGGTTTTCATCATTGTGTTCATATTGAAGTTCATTATGAACGGTGCATAAGAGTCAGGCAAGGATTGCAGAATTAAATCCATGTGTAATTCTACATCCAACTCAAATCCCAAAGTCTCAAGCCTCTCTATGTGCTCAATCATCTTGAGCACATGAGGACCAACTTGGGCTCCATCAGTCAGACGACTTCCAAATAGTGCTTTTGACACCTTGTACCTCTCATGTCGAGCATTCCCTTCGAAAAGCTCCTTAAGGTGTAGAATAATGGCAGCAACATCCATATTCTCATACTGCTTTTGCAGCACTAGTGTCATCGATGCTAACATCAAGCATTGAACGCCATCAGCATCATCAAGGAACTTTTTATAAGTATCCTTTACTTCCTAAGTGGCATCAGGATCAGGATCAGGCTCAGTATGGCTTTTCAAGGATATACAATTTCTTTTCCAACTTGAGTATAATCCGAAGATTACGATACTAGTCTAAGAAATTGGATCCATCTAACCTGTTTTCTTTCTCGATTATCAGTCGCAGGTTCATAATGCTCATTTTGGTGAATCTACAATTGCAGAAAAGATAAAGTCATTATAAAGTTCATCATTATTTAATATGGTCTTTTTATTAAACGACGCTCCTACTATTTTCCCCGAGTTAATAGCCCTCACTATTAACTCGGGAAAGCCCGTTGGCTTTCCTAGTGGACTGAGATCCTATATGGCCCATTTCAAACCTTCGCTTTGGCGAACAAGACAAAATGGGTTGATTAGGTAGGCCAACAAACTTAATCAACACTAGTTGATAGCTCCTACTATCAACCTCAAATGTGAAGAAACCAACAAGCGAATCACACAAACCAATGGCCCCAACCATTGTCCTCAAGTGTGATTCTCAGTATCAGTAGAGTGGACACTGCATGTCACCGCGTACACACAATATGTGTACTTCTCTACTATGCCTATGATGCGTTTATCAACCTTCGCTTTGCGAACAAGCAAAACCGTCATTTTAAGTCGACCTATCACTATTAAGGAAAACTCCAATGAATTTTAACCTCCCACTAGTAGAAGTGCACCCTTCGCTTTGGCGAACAAGGTTCCAACGAACTGTGGTTTGATTAAAACCATGGTGATCGAAGGCATACGTGACTTAATATACTTTAATTGAGGATTTATTATTTAATGTCTCACCAGATTATTATCTTTGTTAGAATGACATTGTTTGGCATGTTATTTTCAATAACCTTAGCATGCATTCTAAACAAAATATTAAAATGTGCCGGTACATGACCCAACTAAAACTGATTTCCTCGAGCCTGGAGGAATCAGTAGGTCACCTAGGGGTCCTGTAAAAATATCTTGAGTCTTCAAGTATGATTGCCTCATCCGTTGCTCCATCTCAAGTACATTACAAAAACATCATACTAAATTTACAATAAAATTAATCTCAAAATAATTTTACATCCATAAATTTGGAAACCTCAATTTACATTCGAGGGGAATGAGATAGGAAGAGAATGTACATCGAGAAAGGGAAGAAAGGCAGAACATGCAGGCCCTATTTTAAAACTTACAACCATACATACCCAAAAATAATTTAGAACATTCACCATAGGCCATAAGGCTCATGTATCGGGCACCATGCAATATACAAACAAGTACATGGTATACATTTCAAAAACAATCAATTTTTGAATTGGGTGGGTTTATTATTAATTACCCTCTTATATGTGCAGAATGGTTATTGGCTTTATAGATTATTAAAAATTACAGCTTGGTCCCTTCGTGAAAAACACAGAATTGGGATAGCAACTTTGTCGCCGCGGCGAAACAGGCAACCCTGAAAATTCCAGCAAGAACGTTGTCGTGGCGAAATTGTTATTTCGCCGCGGCAAAGTCTGCAAATCATTGAATCAAACAGTTCGCGTTTTTGCAGTTTTTGCGTAATAACACGTATCCAAATCAAATCGAACGCACAAGCATTCGACCAGGATACCAACCAACCAATATAACATCCATCAACACATTATTAAACTAATTGATCAATTGAATCACTCATTCAAAAGCAGATTTTGCAGATTTAACAAAATAACATACTATCAATCAAATACATGTTATAAATCAGACAATAAACTGTAAAATTTGGTGCCCAAGGCTCTGATACCACTGTTAGGAAACGATCAAGTCATGGCAGTGGAAAACGAAAATTATTTACAACATGGATCATTCATTAGAATCAAGATCAGGGCACAAATTTACAGTTTATATAATAAATTAGAATCTGTAGAAAATACAATCCAGAGTTAAGAAATCATATGCACGTTTGGAGGCTCCTCCAACTTATCTCTAAACAGGTTTCGCGACCGACCCAAGGGTAGGATCAAACCAACCATAGTCCACAAGAAGTTAACCCCAAGGAACTAAAAAGGGATTTCCTAGATCCTCTTTAGCCTTAAGAACCAAGAAGGAATCAAATAATATTTGATTCAAGCAAAGAGGCAAACTGGCATGGGAAGAAGAGAAAGGGGACTGGAATATTTTAATCTTAATGATTGAATGAATCAATTAATTAATTTCACAAAGTGTTGCACTTATATAGTGCACACTTTGCCCTATTCCATCATGGAATAGGCTTGGGCACCAACCCAAAAAACCTCTATGTCCAAACAGCCCCATTTAGATATTTTAATCATTATTATTGTTTCAATTAAATTCAATTAATATATATTTATCATATATTAACGTTTAACAATAATAATAATTCATTTAAATATATGCAAATACATATTTAAATATAATTTCACTTATTTAATTTTATTAACAAATTAAATAAAGGCTATGACCTCAGCAAATTTATTGCACTGTGAAATTACTAAAATACTCTTTCACCTAAAGGACGAAAATGCCCTTCTTATAAACTGGCTCTTAAATTATCTTTTATGTGTATGACATGTAGGCTCTTCATCATACCGGTAGTGTGTAGTATCGCGATTAACACCAATTAATTGTCTCACTACACACAAACCAAGATTGACCCCTAGCAAGGCATCATGGTCACCTAATAGATTCAGATTCTGCAAAGCAGCTACCTATCAACGATATGGTTACCGTACAATCTAATCCCTTCATCATCCGTTATCTCAACAGGACCGGGGCATAGAAATAGTGTCAACCTCGGTTACTCTTGATATTATGTGTTCAGTTACTAAACCAATGACCTGAATTATAAACTGGATAGAGCAACAACTCAATCCCACTGTGGCCACAGTTTTAGTGTCATTGCCATTTACTGAATTGCGCCGTGAGATAACTTCTCCTTTACCTGGGAGTGATGAATCCTCTGTCAATCCACCATAGTCTTGATACACTCCTTGATGCAGCCAATCACTACTGTATTGACAGCTCTGAATAGAACTGCATTGGGCTAGTGTCAAACTATACTAATCGATGCACAAGGCGCTCCGGTGATCTCAAGTCTAAGGATCACATGCACCACCATTCGTTAGAGGATTTGTTCCATAGACACTGGGGTTACCATCCATATGGAATCCTCTGGTGGGTCAGTCCAGTGAACTTGTCTACAGCAAGCACCCATATGTTGCATCAGGTTGTCATCAAACAACCTTGACAAGTGAGATCAGTCACTGCCTTTCGATAGGGTTGTTCAACACTATGACAGCCTTACCGTATTATCTGTGCCCTTACTTCAAAATAATATTATGGCTACGGACGTTTCTAGAATGGCCACCATATGTGCTCATAGGGTTCTCACTATCAAGATTTGAAACACTTGATACCCTCATCACGGTTCTACCATTCTAAGGAAATATATCAATACATACAAATGGTGATTTACGCGATATAGAATAAAATGTCTTTTATTGATCAATGAACATTATTACAAAGAGTCAATTCTACAATAATTTATTGGCTCTAGGGCACCTACTCTAACAATTACATATTTATGGGATTGGATTCATGGAGATAGAAGACTACAGTACCACCCTAAAAATCCCGAACTACTCAACCTCTACAAAAACCCAGATTTTGAAGATGCAAATTAATATTGTTTAAGCTTAAATTAAATTGTACATTGCGGATGTTATATTTATGCTAAAATTAAATTATCTCTTTAATTTAAAACTATATAAATTTATAACCATCCATTTATATTTATTTAATTATTTAAGTTCAAATTAAGTTTCACATTATGAAGCTAAAATTAAATTATCTCTTTAAATTAAAACCATTATAATCATTCATTTATTTTATTTACCAATTAATTAAAAAAATTACAAATCACCCTGGAAAAATTACATAAACCCCCTTACATAAATATCTATTTAGCCCTAAATATATAAAAAAAATAGGGGGGCTAAATAACATTTTCCAGGCCCTAGGAAAACTCATGGGCCTAAAACGGTAATTCAGGATTTGGGCCCAGTCCCTGAAGGATTGGTCCAAAATAGCCCCCGGTCTTTGAGGGCCTAAGCCTGGACCTTGCCCACCTCTAGTACTTTCCTAATGCTACTAAAACAATGAACTGAAATCCTAACATAGATAGATCGATAGATTATAAAAATCCACAAGGGTGGGCTAGTACCCTCCCGAAAATTAAAAAAAAAATCCACAAGGTTTACAAAATTGCAATTATACCCTAATTAATTTCTGTAATTTATAAATTATTAATCCAATATTTAAACACCAAAACAAGATAATTATAATACTTAGTTTATAAAAAAATAAGATTCATATTATGAAAATTTAATTAGATACATTATATGTAAAAAAATTATAAAGTTCGTATATTTCCCTAAACTTAATAATTATGGTTCTAATGTAAGAAAAAAAATTTATTACCTTAGCTATCCTCTTCTTATTGGTTTGTTTAATTTAGTTTACTTTTAGAAAAATTGTTTCTTTTTTATTTTTTATTTTAATGGATTTCATTAAGTTAGAATGGATTCTTTTATTTGATGTATTTAAAAATACTACTTTTAGACAAAGGTTTTAAAGATCAAGTCTCAAATGCTGCCATTTGCTGTAGTAGTACTGTTTTTCAACAAGGCTAATATTTGCAGCTCAAAGTGCTACGCTGCCGTTTTGACCAAAGTTATGAAAAGTTGTTTGCTCAATACGCTATCGTTTCACAATGTAGAGAATTAGATATAAGACAGTTACTGTACTTCATTTCATTTTATCAGCTACGAATCAAGAAATAATATTCAGCTCAATATTCTCTTAATTTTTCTCTCAAACCCTAAAATCTCACATGGTATCAAAGTTTCATTGACTAACATCAAATGGAAGAAGATTCTAAAAATTCTCGATTAAACATTCTTGAGAAGATGATTCACAATTCGTTCAATTTTGTATCATAAGCTATTTCTAGTCTTCAAGTTATTAATCCAAAGCTTACCAGAGATAACTACAGATTCTGGCGTTCACAAGTATTGTTTGAAGTAGGAGCTCATGAGCTAGAAGATCACTTAATAGGTTTAATTCCTTGTCCAGCTCCTCTTATAGCATGTAAATTGGATATTACTACGAGTACAAATATTGATCAATTTGATGATTGTTCTATTACGAAGAAAATAAATCCAGCTTATGCTTTATGGAAACAAACTGACATATTCCTAGTTAGTTGGTTACTAGTTTCAATCTCCGAGAGCATGTTTAGAACCATTTCAAAATGTCAGTATTCCTAACCCTTGCTCCTTTTACTTACAAATCCTAACCCTTAGTTAATAATTCCAAATCAGGATTAATCTAAATTACACTTATGTGTCCAATCATTAATTAACTGTGAACTTCAGTTCCACCTCTCAAGGTCATTACAATTCTGATATTCAATTCAACATTTAATTAACAATCTAAAGCATACCATGTTTAGTTATTAATTAAGCATATCTACTTTGTTCAGTTTTAAAACATATAAGTAATCGAACATATCTTCCAAACATTCATCCACAATGCACACGATATTATTTATCACATGGAAACTTGAATCAAGGAAAAGTCACGAAAACCTTAATCACCACACAAAAAAAAGCGTAAATCCACTATAAAGATAACTATACAACACATAGGATGACTTACTCAGTACTTCAGTCTTGATTGACGTAATTGTCAAAATATGAGCAACAAGATGCAAAAGAGACAACTTAGTTTCCGAAGAATGCAAGAAGAGGATAGAATGTAAGAAGATTTTTCTGTATATTTGTACGGTATATTTTGTGCTTTATAAAGTATTCAATTTATACAAAAATGTAAGAATGAAATAAGGAATGTAATCAATAGTGTAATTACAGAATAATCTTAATAAAGTAATTGCTAAAGTTACTCCTGGATATCTTGTAATCTACTTGATTCCAAGATGCATAATTCTAGCCGTCAATATGATTTCCTTTCCATATTGCATCACTCCCCCTCAAGCTGGCGGTTTGTAGATGTCAAAAACTCCAAGCTTGTGAAGCAAATATGAATTTTTTTCGACTACACAATGGCTTCGTAAAATGTCTACTGGTTGCTATGAAGTTCGGATATGCTTTGGCTTGATAACTCCTTCTTGAATTTTGTCTCAGATAAAGTGACAGTTGATTTCGATATGCTTTATCCTTTCATGGAATACAAGATTTGTCACAATATCATTGGCAGCTTTGTTGTCACAGTGTAGGCTGGTAGGTTTTTTTGTTTGTATATCCAAATCCTTTAGTAATCCAAGAATCCAAACAATCTCACATGTGGTTTTTGCCATAGCTCTGTATTCAGCCTCTACTAAAGATAATGATATTGTTGACTGCCTCTTTGTCTTCCAAGAAATCAAGGATCCCCTAAGTTTTATACAGTAGCCAGTGAGTGATTTCCTAGTCATTGGACATGTACCCCAGTCTGAATCACAAAAGGTTGTTATTTCTAAGTTTCCATCTCTTGGTAGAAGAAGGCCTAAACCTGGACAACCTTTCAGATATTTGAGTACATTTGTTGCTGCCTCCATATGAGATTCCTTTGGTCCATGCATGAATTGGCTTAGGATGTGAACAGCATAACTTATGTCTGGTTGCGTCATGGTGAGATATGTCAATCTTCCCACAAGTCTCTGATAAATGGTTGGATCCTTTAATGGAGGATCAATTTCTGAGGATGGCACTTCTTTATCATATTGTTGGCTTGTGAGTTTAGTGTTCTGTTCTACGGAATCATGCTTGGTTTACATGCGGATAATCCAGAATCTGATACGAGCTCAAGAACATACTTTCTCTGGCTTAAGGATATGCCAGCGGGAGACCTTGCAATCTCAATTCCCAAGAAATATTTAGGCTCTCGTAGATCTTATATACGGAAGTGTCTGCTAAGGTGTTTCTTTAGGGCTTGAATGGCGGGTTCATCATTCCCTGTGATAAGGATTTCATCCACATAAATGATTAAAGCAATGAATGAGGTACCTTCACGCCCTGTGAAAAGGGCATAGTCATTTTTTTATTGTACAAATCTAATGTCTGTAAGTGCTTCTATAATTTTTGCATTCCATTGACGAGACACTTGCTTTAAACCATAGAGGGACTTTTGCAGCCGACATATAGTGTTCTCCCCCTAGCGGCAAAGTCCTGGTGGGAGATCCAATTTCCTCATGAAGATCACCATGGAGGAAGGCATTATGAACATCCATCTGATGAAACGACCAATCTCGAATAGTAGCAATAGATAAGAAAGCTCGGACTATCACATGTTTAGCAATAGGGGAAAAGGTTTCTTGGTAGTCGAAATCTTCCCGCTGAGTAAAACCCTTGGCAACAAGGCGGCCTTTGTAACATTTAATAGAACCATCAACTTGGTGCTTAGTCTTGTAAACCCATTTGCATCCAATAGGTTTCTGGTGAAGCAGCCGAGGGATAATTTCCCAAGTATTATTCTGGGCTAGTGCATGAAGTTCATCTACCATAGCCTGCCGCCACTGAGCATGAGGAACAACATCTGAATACCAAGAAGGTTCCTGATTGGTAGAGATCTGACTGATATAGATCCTGTGGGTAGCAGAGAGACGGTCATGGCTAACATAATCAGAAACAAGATAAGGAGTACCTGAGGCATTCTGAACAATGCGACAGACATAATCAAATATCCAAATGGGTGGTCGTGTGGATCGTGTGGATCGACGTGGGGTCGGTTTGGCTGATGCTCAAGACTATTTGTAAGATCAGGAGTTGAGTCTATCAATGGAGCAGACTCTGTAGAAGGAACAGGAGTAGAGTCTGTAGTCGTTATAGAGGAACCCAGATCAAATGTAGGATTTATAGTGAAAAGTGGCCCCGATGGAGACAATCATCTTTTAGAAAAGGAGGTGTCTAATGGGGAGCAATACTAGATTGATCAATATTATCCAGAAAAGGAAAGTTACCTTCGTGAAAAACCACATCTCTAGAAATCATGACTTTGTTCTCTACTGGATTGAATAAGCGATACCCTTTCTGGTGCATAAGGTATCCCATAAAAACACATCGAGTGGCACGAGGACCAAACTTTTCGTGGGTTCCCAAATGAGTAGAATAACATAAACAACCAAAAACTCTAAGATGATCAATGTTCGAGAGTTTACCAAATAGAAGTTCATAAGGTGTCTTACCATTAAGGACTTTGGTGGGCATCAGATTGATCAGGTAAGTAGCAGTGACCACACATTCGCCCCAAAAGGAAAGAGGGATGTTGGCTTGGTGTTTGAGAGCTCGAGCTACTTCTAAGAGATGTCTGTGTTTTCGTTCAACTATGTCGTTCTGCTGAGGTGTATAGACACATGAACTTTCATGAATAATGCCAAGGGATGAAAAAAATGAGGAGTATTGGTGATTAAATCACGAGCATTATCCGTTCGGATGCGTTGGACAGACATATTGAACTATGTTTTGACCATGGTGATGAAAGCCCTAATTTTGGTAAGTGTTTGGGTTTTTGAACTTAGGAGATAAACCCATGTCCCTCGGGAAAAATCATCAACTACGGTAAAAAAAGAAACGAGACCCATCACGATTAGGAGTGTGATAAGGTCCCCAAATATCAATATGAACTAGGGAAAAGGGGGGAGTAGTGTGTGAGGTGTTGTGTGGAAAAATGGGTCTAGATTGCTTGGCAAGTGGACAAATCGGACAGTGTGGTTGTGGAATAGAAGCACTATGACCCAGTCTTTGGCGTAAAATTAAAGAACTTTTATTAAGATTTGTATTATAATAAGAAAATTTATTATTTGTAATACAAGACAGAAAATTTTGAGATGTGCCTACAGAATCGATGATCCAGTAGTATAGACCATTATGAACATTACACGAGCCCATCGGTGTACCAGTCAAAGGGTCCTAAAACTCACAAGTGTTAGGAAAAAAATTTAAGCAACAACGATTATCTTGACAGATCTTGGAAATGGAAAAAATGTTAAAGCGAAAAGCTATGGCAAATAAAACATTATGAAGAACTAAGGCTAAAGTGAGTTGAACGGATCCTATTTGGGTGGCGGGAGCCATGGTTCCATTTGGCATATGGATGGATGTGGATGATTTTGTGGGTGTATGAGAGAAATACTTGGGATTGCAAATAATGTGGTCACTAGCCCCTGAGTCAATTATCCAGATATCATCTTTAATGAAATTTAAACAAAAAGATGTACCTGCATAGGATGTCGTATTAGCCTGGGGAACCTAGTTGATCATCTGGAGAATCTGTTGGTATTGCTCAAGACTGAATGTGGGTGTTGAAATCACGTTGCCCAAAAAGGTATGTATATCAATCTGATTTACTGTAGATCCAAATTTCTGATGGGGTGGTCGGCCATGTAATTTCCAACAAGTGTCACGATTGTGATTTCTTCTTTTACATTAATCACAATATCGTGCACTTTTTCCAGATTTATTGGACCCTGAGGCATTGGACCCATTGATGTGTTATGGACCATTTGATGTGAAATAGGCTGGCCCATTTGAAGTAGTAGAATTTAACCCATGTGATGCATTTAAAAAGGAATTTGGCTTGGACCCATTGATGTGTTATGGACCATTTGATGTGAAATAGGCTGGCCCATTTGAAGTAGTAGAATTTAACGCCTTTATGTATTTAAAAAGGAATTTGGCTTGGACCCATTAGACCTGTGGGATTGCACTATAGGATCTGAACCATTCAACCCACATTTACTCCTATATAAAACAATCTTCTCATTTTGCAACCCTAGGCACTACTCATGAGAAGTACCCACATTTCCCATTTCACCTTTCACTCCTTCTGCCAAATTTTGTTGTTGGCTGTTTGTAAAGGCAGCAGCGTCACCGGTGAGACCATCATAGGAGATCAAGCGCTGGCTTTCATCTTGTATAGCGAGTTGGTATGTCCGTTAGAGTGGCGGCGCCGGCGACGTCGCTAGCATTTGAGTCCTAAAAGGAAGAAAACTATCATTTAAACCCATCAAAAATTGGATCAATCTATCTTGATCTGTTCCCTCTCTGAATCTGCTGAAGAATTGTTGTCGGCGCCTCAAGGGGTTCTTCAACGGCATCCAACTCATTCCACACCATCGATAATTGGTTAAAATATGTTGTCATCAGAAGGTTATTTTGCTTGATATCAGTGAGGTTTTGCTGCAAGGTGAACAATTTGACCAAATCAAGTTGGTCGTACATCTCCTTTATATTTTCCCACATCTCTTGAGCATTCTCTATCTATGGCAGTCCGACGGCAATCTCCTAGGTTAGAGAGTTGCTAATCCATGCTCGGACAAAAGTGTTACACTATATCCAGTGCTTGGCTTGATTTGGTTCAGTGGGTGTGGGAAGGGTTCCATCAATGAACCCTTATTCGGCCTTCGTGATCAATGACCGCTGGAAGTCACGTGCCCATGTGGCATAATTTTTGGAGCTGGTAAGAGGCTGCTTGACAAGCACTAGTTCTTATCCGTCAGTGAGTAGAGTGGATCGTCGGGTTCTAGCTGATTGGAGGCGTTTGGCATAAGCTGGAATATTGGGTAGGGGTTTTGTCCCGTTTGGTTGGATGCCTGACCCATGAACCCAAATGGGTTTAGGCCATATTGAGTTTGGGTTTCTTCGGAATCTTGGTTTTGGTTTTGACTTTTTGTTGACTGGTTTGTTGGTGGAGTTGTGATTTGCAGGTTGGCAGTTGAATCCATGAGGGAAGTTATTTGGATAAAGTTTTGTAGTTTCTGGGAAAAAACAAATTTTGGTTTTGGTAGAGAAATTGCTAACCCAAGTACCTTGTTGCAGGTTCAAGAAGTCTGGCTAGGAAGGATTTGCTAAGGGAGAAGGATGCTCAATCCAAGTGTCTTGTTTCACTAATTCTAAAAATCTGGTTGGAGAGGGTGTGCTGGGCGGAAGCGAAGTTAAAGGATTGCTCTGATACCATGTCAAAATATGAGCAACAAGATACAAAAGAGATAACTAAGTTGCCGAAGAATGCAAGAAGAGGACAAAATGTAAGAAGACTTTTTTATATATTTGTACTGTATATTTTGTGCTTTACAAAGTATTCAATTTATACAAAAATGTAAGAATGAAATAAGGAATGTAATCAAAAGTGTAATTACAAAATAATCTTAATAAAGTAATTGCTGAAGTTACTTCTGGATATCTTGTAATCTGCTTGATTCCAGGATGCATAATTCCAACAGTCGATATGACTTTCTTTCCATATTGCATTAGTAACCACTCACAGTTGTTGGCATTGGCTTCACACGGGTTCTTGAGATCTGTCTATTCCCTTCCACACACTCAATTCATGACTCTCTACTAGAATTTGAATCTTCACGAACCAATGCTCATGACCTTCAAAATCTGCTACTTATGTAGAAGTTAAACAGTCCACACTCACATTTAAACACTCACTAATTCGAAAGCTCTAAGGTTTTCTTCCCTTGAAACTTTGTCTCTAAGAACCTCTTAGATTTAATTGTTAAAGTCTATTATCACACAGCTAAGACTTAAATAACTAACATTTCCTAACTTGTTTAGCCTAGATTTATTTACTGAAATGTGGGATTATTGGAGTTATGCCTTCACTTCAATAAAGCACTAATTGTCTCTTTGTGATATGATTTATGCTCATATGTTTTTATCTCCAATATTTATTTTCCACTGCATGATCTCCTAATAATAAATCAAACTATTTGCTAGTGATATCTATGGTAAGAGTTTTTGTACACCATGTGAAAATGGTTTAATTTTTACGCAAGACTATGACTCCATAAGCTCAAATGCGTAGAGATCCCTATTCGCTTACGTTGGCAAATTCATTGGAGAACTTGATGGAAGAGATTTTTCGAAGACAAAGTTCACCAACGCATGAATTATGCATGGTTGTATGCTTTGAATGCTTTGATTCACAACAACACTAGTAGAACACTATGGAAGATTCTCCATGATAGACAGTTCATCGACGCCACTCCATTCATCAAAAAATTATAAGACAATGTACACAGTGCCTAGAATGCGTCTTAGTACGTGTTGTGCCCTCGTGTGTTTTGATGTGCCAAACCTAATCAAAAGATTGATTGAAATCTAAAAAAAAATGCAAAGGTATGACTTATGTCATAACCCAAACAAAATGCAAATTTTGTCTTAACGGAACGACCATTGCATCCAGTTGAACGCCCATTCCTTCTTTTATAAAATTCCCTAAAAAACTGTTCAAAGCAGAATGACATCTTTCCTTATACCTGTTCACAGCTCTACCAAGTTTTTCTTCAAAGTGATCAAACGTTCCAAACCGAACGACCAAACTGAACGCCCGTTCCTAGCATATCTGAAGACTTAAGTAAAAAGGTTGGAGCACTCATCTAGAGAAAGAATGACCAGAATGAACGACCATCCATCAACCCTGTTCCATAGTGAACAACATCATTCCATTCCTTGTTCATGCTTCTGAAATCTTGACACGAAGTTTGCTATTTAGAGAATGAACGCCCATTCCTTGTGGTGAAGTTTGCTATTTAGAGAATGAAAGCCCATTCCTCGTGGTGGAACGCCCATTCCAATCAAAGTCAAGATCTAGGGGTATAAGTTGCGAGCTCAAATCATAAGTTTTGGGGTTCAAGTATTAGACCAGAACGACCTCAACGAATGCTCGTTCCTAATAGATTAAAGATTGTTCCATGAAGGAATGACAACCGTTCCAGGAAGTCATTCATGCTTCTAGAATTTTTGAACGTTGAAGAACCAAAGTCGAATGATCGTTCCATGTGGTGGAACGCATGTTTGCTATAGGGCAACTTCACATTCAATAAAGGGAACGACCATTCAGAGATCTCGAAGTCAACGAAAAAATGTATATAGGTGTCAGGAATGACCATTCGCAATCATTGAACACCCCTTCCTCCGTATTCTACAGCTTTGCAAAATTGCATTAAATGCAACGACAACTCTTTTCTTTATCTGAGTTGGCGCGATATAAATTGAATTAGTTATTACTCAACAAAGAAGAGAAAAGTGAGATAGAAGTGACAATACATCAAGAAAATATTCACATAATCCTTAGAGCTCAAAAGTCGAAATCATAACTGAGTTTGGGACTTATTCTTGAATATCTTCAAAGAGTGCCTTAGAAACTTTATTGTGTGTATAAGCCTAGCTTAGAGGCAATCCTTCACAAACACTTTGATATTAATCCTTGGGTGAAATCTTGTAAATCTAGATGCAAAATCTTGTCAATCTATTATAAAGGCGAAATCATGTAAAAACTAGTGTAAAGGCAAAATCTGATTCTAGTGGAACTTCAAGAAGGTTGCTTTGAAGAAATGGACATAGGAGGCTTGTGGATATAGCTCCGAACCACTATATATCTCTAAGCATTTCTCTTTCCTATCTCTCATATTTATTACTTATTGAGTGCTTATACTTGTCTCATGCATATAAGTGATATTTATTGCTTCTAGTACATTTGTTCTTAAATGATCTTCATTTATTGCTCATTCATTCTTGTCTCTAGGGTTGTTTAAGTGTTCATAGCATTTGGGTTGTTGGAGATATTAGCATTTGTCATATTAGTGTTTTACAGTAGGCATGTTGTTTTCCAAGGTTCAATGCCAACAAAAGCGTCTCAATTTGCACATGAAGATTTCACAAAGCTTCATCAGTAAAATAGAGCATGTATTCCGACGAAGCAGCAGTGTCGTAATTCGAATACATTATACCTGAAATTGTATCTTTGTTTCAGGTCCAACACATCTTAGTTTCGTCTCGATTGGAGATGAAAGTTGCCATCAACAACACCGGTGCAACAAAAGTTGTATTGTGGCCAGCTTGCTACATCATAGCTGTAATTTCGACTTTAGAGTTTCCAACGCTTTTCCAAGTTCAACACATATTTACCACGTCGCAACTCAAATACATGTCAACAGCGGCAGAATAGAAAACCATCACTAACACTCGCTTCATGTTGTAAAGAATATCAAGAATCATATCAAATGATGTAATACTCCATTGATTGATAACCTTTGCATGCATTAGCTTCACAATAAAACTCAATGCAGAAAATTTAGCACCAGGGAACAATGATATTTTAGCCTTTTCTAGTGGACAATATAAACCTAGACTTTCAAATGATTGATCATCGAATTGAGTTTGGGTGTTAGGTTTATCTGTATTCAACATCGATGAGGCAAACACATCATCTAAAAGATGTTAGGAATTAATCATTGCAATACGCAGCAAAAAAAAAAAAAAATTTACCGATTAAAACTTAAAGCCCAAAATCCTTGTAAGAGATTAAACGTTATTTGCATGCCATAAAGAGATAAACAAACCATTCAAGGATTCGATTTCATACCAAACAAGGGCAGCTCCTTCAATTGATTGTAGAAAACGCTACCACTTCAAGAGTAGAAGTGAATGAACGGAAATCCACACAAAGACAAGAATCCACACAAGATCAATTTGCTAGAGTGACAATGGTGGTTCAAAGAAGATGAAGGGAAGGAAAATTTCTAAGAGAAATTTTTCTCTCTTTCTTGGCTTGGGCAACAAGACTCTCTCTTATGAGAAATTAGGGAAAGTTACCTTTTTTATAAGGCAACCCTAATCTCCCACTTGGAATATTTTCCAAAAATATCCCCTATCTAATATTTATTCCTAAATAATTAGATATATGACTTATTCTTAAATAATTCAATATTTAAAACATATATACACCAATATAGATATTTAAATAATGATTCTTTATTTATTTAAAATATACATACACCAAAATATATATTTAAATAACTATTCAATCTTACAAATTAAATCCAATATGAAATTGGATACAGGCGACTACATTTCCAGCAAATTTAATTGCTCCATAAGATTCACCAAAATACCCCTTCGTCTTGAAAAGACAAAATTGCTCATATTCATTATCTTCCTTAAATTGTCTTTAGGTGTGTGACTTGTAGGTTCTTTATCATATCGACAGTGGGTAATATTGCGATTAATACCTATTAATCGTCTCATTACACACAGACCAAGATTGGCCTCTAGAAAGTCATCATGACCACCCTATAGATTTGGATTTAGTGAATTCTCTATTTGTCAACAGTATGGTTACCATGCAATCCAATCATTTCATCATCTATTATCTTATCAAGGTTTGAAGCACATAAATGATGCCAACTTCAAGTATAAACCACCTTGACGTATTCATATTTGGTTATCAGACCAACCGACCAAAGGAGTAATAACTCGATTCCACTGTAGCCACAGATTTAAGGTCGTTGTCTTTTACAGAATATCTCACCGAGATATTTTCTCCTTACCTAGGGGTGATGAATTTTTTGTCAACCCACCATAGTCGTAGTGTACTTCTCAATATAGCCAATCATTATCATACTGAGAACCCTAGATAAGATTACGTTTGAATAGTGTCAAACTATACCAATGTTTACACACAATATTCTGGTAATCTCAAGTCTAAGGATCAAATGCACCACCATCCGTTAAAAGATGTATTACATAAATAATGGGGTTACCATTTATATGGAATTCTCTATATAAGCCAGTCTAGTGAACTCATGAATAACAAACGAGATATGTCACTAGCTTTTAGTAGGATTGTTCAACGTCATGATAGTCTTATCGTATTATTTGTGCCCTAAGTCAAAATAATACTAGGGTTATGGACATTTTTAGAGTGGCCACAAAATGCGCTCTTAGGGATCTCACAATTAAGACTTATAACTGTTTGATTCACTTGCCACAATTCCACCAGTCTAAAGACATATATTATTACGTACATATGAAATATGATTTGCATAATATAAACAATGTCTTTTATTAATAGAATAACATGATTCATAGAGTCAATATACAAAATCTGATTGGATCTATGGCACTACTCTAACAAAAGGTAGTTCAAATTGCCACTTTCAATAAAAATATCATAGGTACATACACCATCATGATTTAACGGTTACATAACTAGATTGCTAGAAAGGTTTTTTTTTTTAAACATATTTAACACCATTTTAGAAAGGTTTTTTTTTTTTTTCTTCCTTACTAAAGATGATTCTAATTTGTTAAAAGAAATAAAAATAAACTCCCTAAAGATTCTAGAGATAGAAAAAAAAACCCTCCCAACACAAACTTGGTCACTGTCACCATTTCAAGAGATCTTAGACTGGGTGCTATTTTGGTAGGCAGTGCACTATTTCGCGGGAACCTTAGACTATGAAGCCAAAGAAGGATGGGAGAGCTGGTTAGAAGACCCAGAACTCACGGTGGGATTTGAAACTTGGGGTTTACACCTTACATCGAAAACTTGATGCTGATGCTGCACAAGAAATGGATGGTTGTGAGATACCTATCTCAAATGGTAGTGGTATGGAGGAAACAATTGAAGTGGTTACTGCTAACTTGGGATCGAAGACTACTAATGGAGAAGAAGTTCATGCAACAAAAGAAGCTAAATTTGAGTGTGGTTCAGATGGCCAATCTTCTACAAGAACTAAGGCACTTGAGATGATACGGAATTAAACTCGCATTGTGGTTGATTTTGAGGTGTATTCTAGGTAAATGACTGGTAGGGATCTTGATCGACCAAACAATGAGGAGCGTAGTTGAGCCCGGTCAAGAAGCCCGCCATTGCAAAGAAGAGAGGCTATGGGCAAGTTGATTTCAACATGAACGGCGTACCTAAACAAAGACAATTTGCTAAGACCTATGGCAACGATCCCAGACCCTACCGAAATTGAAGGCGGGTTTGTTGAATCGGGTAACAGATATGGGCTGGATAACAATGTAAATCAAGTCCTAGATGGAAAATTTGGGTTGGTCTCTAAAATAGCAGAAAAAAAGACCCAAGGAAAGCTTGCTGGGCTTGTTAAAAGTGGAGGGGAAGTTTCAGGCTAACCTGTTAATGCAGCCCATGAAAATTGGGGAAAAATGATGGGCCTAGTCAGGGTCAGGCAAGTGGTACCCTTATGAACAACCCAAATAGAAGAGGATACAGCCTTAGTAAAGATTATCCGTTGGGGCAGTCATCTGGACAGGCTCACCATAAAGGAGTCCAATGAGGATTAGGTGCTAAAGAGCCTAATGGAAGCTAGGTTCAAGTGACCTCTTAAAGAACACAGCGTTCAAAAATCCCAATGCACTTTCATGAACCAATTGTTAAAGATGATGGGTCTATTAGGGTGTGCCCTCCTCTATCTCTGGCACTAGAATAAAGGAAAAATAAGGGATTTGCCTAGTTGGCTCGTTCATTGAAAGAAAGTCCCCATTCCACTCGGTACAATTTTGGGCTTTCAAGTTATGGCAAACATATGGAGTTCGGTACATAATGATGAATGAGCAAGGCTTTTTCTTTTTTCAAGTTCAAGGAAGGACCCATGTGACAATGTCTTCAAAATGACCCGTGGTTATTTCAAAATCGGCCTATTTTGGTTCAATGATGGCAGCCGAAAATGCTTCCTCATACAGAAGCCCCAAAAACTATCCCATCGTGGATTAATCTCTTTGATGTTCCATTAGAGATTTGAAGTGCTAAGGGGTTAAGCTTTGTTGCTAATGGGATCGACAAACCATTGCAAATGGACAAAAATATTGAAGACACATGTCGGTTAGGTCACAGTCGTATTGGCTTTGTGCGGGTTCTTGTAGAAGTTAATGCCAATCGTGAACTGCCAGAACGGATGGAAATTAGGATGCCTAGTGATGGATCTGGGATTTCGAAAATTATGGAGATTCGAGTAGAATACCAATGGAGGCCTTCATAATGCACCAAGTGCAATGTCTTTGGTCATCGAGATACTACATGCCCGAAGCAGCCAAGAACTGTAGCTCCTGAAAATAGAGGAAAAAGGGTCCAAGAAGAAGAAGAAGACAAGGAGGGTTTCCAATTAGTTAAGCACAAAGGGAAAGGTCAAGCAAATGGAGCTCCTAAGATGGTCAGCAGTCCTATAATTCTACTTGAGTAGACAACCCAGTACAAAGGAGACAAGATCTTGATCACGAAAAAGTCTCAGTAGAAAAAAAATCAAAATCAACACTGTTATGAACCCATGACTATAGGAAATTCGTTTCAATGCCTTGGTGAAGAGGAGGAGGATCCAGGGACTTACTAGAAGCAAATTATAGGAAACACCAACTGTCGTATTATGGAGGCGGAAGTTGGAATGGAGGACTTAAGCGGTTCAAAAATGAAAGGCTCAGATGTTGGATTTGACATGGCTTCAATTCAGGATTTCATGAAAGATTAAGCTATTGGGGAAACCTATACGATTGGTCTGGAAGCTCAAGGGGGCCTAGAAAATCCATCGACCTCCTCTACCCCTCATGATTAATCTGGCTTGCCGGAATATTGGGTTTCTAAATCAGCCCCTAAAACAAGAAGAGGTACTCACATTCATTAAGCAAAAAAAAAACCTTGCGATATGTGTTCTTCTAGAAACTAGAGTTTCTCAGCTTAATGTTGGTCTCTCCAATGTAGAACATGGGAGTAGAGGTTGTCGAATATCCATCGGTTGGGATCCTAATGCTTTTTTAGTTGTGGTTCAAGAGTTAACTGAGCAGGTGGTGCACTACCATGTCCAATCTATCTCTAGGGAAATTGCTACCAATTGCTCCTTCGTCTATGTTGCAAATGACTACATTACTTGGAGGGCCCTTTGGAGAGACTTAAATATACATAAGGGAGTTGTGGCGGACAACCCTTGGATTATTTTAGGAGACTTTAATACTGCGTTTAACCTGAGTGAAAGCCTTGGAGGTTCCTTCAATATTTCTACTAGGATAATGGATTTTCGAGACCGTGTCAATAACTTGGAAATTGAGGACATCAATCAAAGTGGGATCATGTTCACTTGGAAAGGTAAACCTCACGGGGAGAATGGAGTCCTAAAGAAATTGGACAGAGTTATGGGAAATTCCAGCTTTTTAACTCTTTACCCTAACGCTAATTCTGTTTTTCTCCCCACAGGATCAGCGATCATAGCCCCTCAGTGATAACTCTCCCTCATCACCAAACTCTTAAGCCTTGACCCTTTTAAGTTTTTTAATAATCTGGCCTTCAAAGAAGAGTTCCTCCTCACGGTGAAAAAGATTTGGGAGATGGATATTAATGGGGTTCCCATGTGTAGAGTTAGCAAGAAACTAAAACTTCTCAAACCTCAGTTTAGAGCTATAAATAGAGCCCAAGGTAACTTGAGTTAGAATCTAGCAGTCCTAAGAAGTGAGGTGAAAAGTATTCAGCAAGCTTTGGATCAGGATCCTTTTAAAAATGATCTAAGGGAACAGGAGGTTATTTTCTCAGGAACGTTCAGAAATGCCCTCCTTGATGAAGAGAGGTTCCTTAAACAGAAGGCTAAAGTCCATTGGCTTAGCTTGGAGATTGGAATTCAACGTATTTCCACAAAACTTTTTAATCTTCTCCTAACCAGCGTAAGGTTGACCAAATTATGAAAGAGTCAGGCGATTTTGTGGAGGGCCCTGAAATGGTTGAAGAATTCTTGTTTTCTCTGGAAATCTTCTCAACACTGATCATCAAGTGAGTCCTATAGAAGGCTTGGAAAATCTTCTTCCAAGACAAGTTTCTAAATCCCACCAATTAAGTATGCTCCAAATTGATATCCAGAGACGAGCTTAGAATGGCCATTTTAAGCATAGGAGACGATAAGGCCTCTAGGCCTGACGGATTCTCCTCAAAAAAATTTTAAGGCTACTTGGTGTATTATTGGAAATGAGTTCACAAAAGCAATTATGGATATTTTTTAATCATGGTCGCTTGCTTAAAGAGACAAATGCGACTATTAAAGTTCTCATCCCGAAATGTGAAGTCCCACTAAAAGTTGGTGAATTCAGACTTATTTCATGTTGCAACGTTGCCTACAACTGTATCTCTAAAGTCCTTGCTGGTAGAAGGAAAGGTTGTCTAATAGATATTATTGATGAAACACAATCAGCGGTATGTCCCGACGAGAAGGATAAGTGACAATGTGCGCTCAGGAAATCTTTAAAAATTACCACGAGAATAAAACGAGTCGCTCACTGTGCCTTTAAAATCGATATTCAAAAAGCTTACGACAATGTCAACTAGGAGTTTTTGTTGGAGTGCCTTAAAATTTTTGGATTCCCGACCCAAATGGTCTGATGGATCCATGAATGCATCACGACTACTTCATTCTCTGTTGCCATAAATGGTGAATTACACAGGCACTTCCCGAGAAAAAGAGGGTTCAGACAAGGTGACCCTCTCTCTCCCTACCTCTTAACTCAAGGCTGCTACAATCTCTGCTAAGAATATCATGGGCTTTGATGAAGGGAAGCTTCTAGAATATTTCCTGAATATACCATAATCTTCTTAGTTTTAGAATACTCATAATATATTTGATATCTTAAAATCTCTTAATTATGTCGGTATATTGTAATCGACATAATTAAGAGATTTTGTAGATTGTATTCTACCTATATAAAGCATATAACTATGATTGTAAATCAATGAATTGAAACATACAATTCTTCAATTTAACTTGGCATCAAAGTCACTCTCTGATCTAGAAAAATTGCTCATTGTAGAGCAGCCGCCGGTTCGGGCGAGTAATCATCCAGTCGTCATTGATCCAAAAAGAAGAAAACAACCACAATCAACCAACCTACCAACCAAACCTCCACTTCAGTCACCAGAAAATATCCACCTACCAATCCTCCAAACTTTGGTCATCAGAAAACATCACCAGAAAACACCATTTTGCCATATCAACCATCATAAATACACAAACCTCCAGCCAAAAACCAATCAATATTCAACCACAACCCAAACATAAAATCCAACCTCCATCGTTAGTTACTGCAAACAACAAAAAACACCAAAAAAATATATATATATATATATATATATATATATATTTGTGTGTATGTATGTATATATGTGTGTACATACGTACGTATGTATGTATGTATGTATGTATGTATGTATTTATGTATTTATGTATGTATGTATGTATGTTTCCAACCCACAATCAATCAACCCAACCACCAGCCATCAAATCTAGCCGCAAATCAACAAAAATACCCAGAAAAATTATTTCTAATAAACCAAATCCAATCAAATCCAATCGCAACCCAAACACTAAAATTCAATCAAACTCAACCACTCAACCACCAACTTTGGCCACCAGTCAATCACCAGTCCATGAGAATCGATCACCGCAAATCAATCGCCAATCTTTGCCGATGCCAAGAACACTAGAAGTTGAAGTCATTGATTTATTATCGCTGTTGTTCGTCACACATCTGTTACTGCCATCGTCAAAGAAGAAGCCCAGCTTGTTGATCTATTGTTGTCGTTGTCGAGAAGATCAAACCACCACGTCACTACCGATTTGAAAGCAATCTGCGGTTTCCATTGTCGCCGAGAAACCCAGCAGTTGATCTGCTAGAGTGAACGATGTCGGCCAACTACTACGAGACAAGGGGCATAGGAGCTTCTTTTTGAAGTCACCGAGAAAACTTTTTGCTTAAATGCCGCCGACGCGCTAACTGCCAACTTGTAACCACCATCACCGTCTAAAGCCTAGTTGCTTCGTGTTTGGGTTTTTTTTTTTTTTTTTTTTTTTTTTTGAGTTAAAATGCTTTTTCAATTAAAAAAAGGTCAAAAAGAAAAAAACGGTCAAAGTCAAAGTCAAAAAAGGGAGGATGTGTGGAGAAATTCCACGAAACCCGATTCCAAATTTGGAAGCAAATTACTCAAAGGTTAGACGAGAGGCAACTAAACCCGGCATGCTCAACAACGACAAAAAGAAAAGTTCTGCTGATGTTGTTGTGGAAAAGAAAGTAGATGTCCAACAGTCCTCATCATTTGTAACTACTATTAGAAATGATGGTAAGTCTTTAAATATGTTTACATTTGTTCTAATAGTGCATGGATAATTGATTCTAGTGCTACCAATCATATGACATTGATTCTAGGCATGTTTCCAACCTTGAGTCATCCTCACAAAACTTTGTTTCTACTGCTAATGGTGAATCTAAACAGGGCATTGGGGAAGGATCATTAACCCTAAAAAACTCTTTACACTTAGATTTTGTCGTAGTTGTCACATCCCTAAATTATAACTTGTTGTCAGTCTCCATAATAACCAAGCCTTATCTTGTGTGGTGATTTTTTGGCCTAAATTTTATGAGTTTAAAAATACTCAAACAAAGCAAACGATTTGCTGTGGTATTAGATGGGGGCAGTTGTATTACTTGGATTTAGAGTCACAAAGTTCTATCGTGTTACAATAGGCTTTGACACTAGATTACTCTAAAAGGGATAAACAAAAATCTGACATTTGGTTATGGCATCGACGTCTTGGACATGCTTCGTTCGGTTATCTGAAGAAACTTTTTCCAAGTTTGTTTGAAAAAAAAAAAATGATATCAGTAACTTCCGCTATGACGTTTGTGAATTAAAAAAAAGTCATCAAGTCTCATTCCCAATAACATTAAACAAAAGTCCAAGTCCTTTTATGCTTATACATTCCGATGTCTGGGGGCCATCACAAGTTACTATTTTAGGCGGGTCCCGTTGGTTTGTTACTTTTATTGATGACTGTACAAGGATGACTTGGATATGTATAATGAAATCCAAAGAGGAGGTTAATTTTTTGTTTCAGAGATTTCACAAAATGGTTCATACGCAGTATAATGCATAGGTTCAATCCTCCGAAGTGACAATGGAGGAGAATATCAAAGTTTAGATCTTCAACAATACTTGGCAACACATGGTATCATTCATCAGACTACTCGTCCCAACACACCCCAAAAAAATGGTGTTGTTGAGCGAAAAAAATCGGCACTTATTGGAGGTCGTTTATGCCTCATTAATAGAAGCTCACATGTCATTATCTTTTTTGGAAACACTTACTTCTGCAACCTACCTAATCAATTAGGTACCCCCTAGTTTTATTGGGTTCCAAACACCTTTTTCAGGCTGTTGTTTTCCATGAAGAATTGATGTATTTTTCTTCTAAGTCTGAACTTCAAGAGGAGTATTGTTAGGAAGAAATTCATACTCTTAACTATGCTATTCAAGATGTTGTTCAAGATGTGGAAGACTATGAGTCATAGACCAGACATGTTGACAAGAAGATGAAGTGGATGATGAAAATGTAGAGTGGTATCAAACCCATCCGTAGAAACTTCTCAGTCTGAGTCTCTTACTTCTGGTATGTCACAACCATCATTTGAGAATGTTCATGCTTTAGAGTTTGAACCAATTAAGTCTAAACCAATTAGGAAACAGTTACCACCATAGAGTACTGGAGGAATTCCTAACCAACATACAAACTTAAGCTATCTAGTAAGATCAAATACCCCATGAGTCATTATGTGTCTAACCATCATTTGTCAGAGTCAAATCTATCATTTGTGAATCAATTATTTATTGTATCTATTTCTAACAGTGTGCAGGAAGCCTTATCTTATCCAAAATGGAAAGCTACAATGAATGAAAAGATGAAATCATTATAGAAGAATGAGACTTAGGAACTTGTTGATCGTCCACCAAGAAAGAAGATTGTTGGATGTTGATGGATTTACATTGTGAAGTATAAAGTCGATGGTACGATCGAACAATTTAAATCAAGACTAATAGCAAAAGGATACACCCAAACTCATGGGATAGACTATACAAAGACATTTGCACCCGTAGCCAAAATGAACATAGTACGCGTCTTGTTATCTTTGGCTGCAAACCTAGATTGGTCGTTACAGCAGTTCGATGTGAAAAATGCTTTCCTACATGAAGAATTATCTGAAGAGATCTACATGGATCCTCCACCAGGATGTATTTTACTAGGGAAACATAGCCAAAAGGTATGTAAGTTAAAGAAGTCATTGTATGGGTTAAAACAATCTCCGAGGGCATGGCTTGGGAGGTTCACCAAGGCTCTGATATTTTTTGGCTACCATCAAAACAATTCAGATCACACATTGTTCCTTAAAAAACAAGTAAAGATCACTGCACTTATTGTATTGTGGATAATATGGTGGTGACAGGAAATGATCAAGAAGAAATAAAAGCTCTGCAAAAGTGCTTGTCAGAAGAGTTCGAGATGAAAGACATAGGTTCTTTGAAATATTTTCTCAGAATCGAAGTGTCTTGATCTAACGAAGGTATCTTTCTATCACAAAGAAAGTATGTCTTAGACGTACTGCAGGAAACTGGTATGTCAGCATGTCAACCAACTAATACACCAATCGAAGAAGGTTTGAAATTAGGAGTCGAAATTGATCAAGTACCAGTTGACAAAAGGAGATACCAGAGACTTGCGGGAAGATTGATGTACTTATCTCATACTAGGCCAGATCTTGCTTATGCATTGAGTATAGTCAATCAGTTCATGCATAATCTTAGAGAATAACATATGAACGCACTTACTCGCATCTTGAGGTATTTAAAACATGCTCCTGGAAAGGGAATCCTATTTACTAAAAATAAGGACTACCAAAATGTGAATGCATATACTGATGCTGATTAAGCTGGAGCAGTGGATGATAAACGATCTACTTCTGGTTATTTCACTTTTGTATGTGGTAATCTAGTCACGTGGAGAAGCAAAAAATAAAATGTTATGGCACGCTCAAGCGCCGAAGCAGAATTTAAAGGAATGGCACTTGGGATTTGTGAAGCTTTGTAGCTAAGATTTCTCCTACAAGATTTGGGCTATCAACCAATCCAGTTATATTGTGACAATAAAGCAGTATGTGATATTGCTCACAATCCAGTTCAACATGATCGAACGAAGCATGTTAAAGTAGATAAATTTTTCATCAAAGAAAAACTGGATGAAAAGATTATTGAATTGCCCAAGATTCGATCAGAGGATCAACTAGCCAATATTCTTACCAAGGTTGTCTCCAAACGTATTTTCTCACAAGTTTTAGACAAGTTGAGCATATGTGACATCTATGCACCAACTTGAGGGGGAGTGTTAAGATTTACTGAATATTTCCTAAACATATCGTAATCTCCTAATTTTGTTAGTTTTATGATACTCATAATATATTTGATATTCTATAATCTTCTAATTATGTTGGTATATTGTAATTGACATAATTAGGAGATTTTGTATATTATATTCTACCTATATAAAACCTGTAACTATGTGATACGTTTACAAGTCCTAAAACACTTGTAAACATGAGTGGACAAGGAATTACAAGTCCTAAAACACTTGTTAATTCGGTTGAATCAAAGAATTTCATTCCAAGTCCTAAAACACTTGGATTGTGGAGTGTGGAAAGCATTGGAGGAGATGTATTATTAGTATTGGTTGTTGGATTTCTGTTGCTTCTTCAGGAGCTTCTTGCACCAGTGGTTACAACTTTTCTGTTTTGACCTTCAACAAGTTGCTGCTTCGTTCTACAGAGGGTTGCTTTATATCAGCAGGTGGCTTCTTGTCATCAGTTTGTTGTTGTTGTTGTCGAGCAAATGTAGAAGAAGTGGAAGGTTTAGTAGAAACAGAACTGCGTTTACAACAGACAATAATAGGAGTAGATTGTTTATGTTTAGCAAGCAATGAATCAGATCTTTCAAGGTGGGGTTTCAACTGTGGTGGTAATGGAGTAGAAGCAGAAGCAGCAGGAGCAGGTGGTAGTAGTGGGTCTTGTGAAGAATCAGACTTGTAATTTTCTTTCTTAATCTCATTAGAGAAAAGATTACGAAGCTGAAAAAACACTCAGACTTGATATTTTGCAATTTTTGTTAGGCTTTTGTTATGGGCATATATGTAAATTTATCATTTTAAAAAACTGTCAGAACGCTAGAAAATAAACTCTCAAGTACATATTGAGTGTTTTAAAAACCGCTACTAAAAACCCCTCAAAATCGCTACGGTGGTTTACCCTCAAAACCTCTACGATAGTTTACCCTCATAACCGCTACCATAAAACTCCCAAGCAGACTATAAGGCTATGATTCAGCGTTAGAAAATTGTTAGAGGGGTTTTGGTCATGGGAACGTGGGATTACTAGATTATGTCATCTTATATTACTTGATTACCACGTTTGGTTGTCAAGTAATATAAAATTTCGGTAATCTTCAAATACTAATAGTAGTTACTGTTGGTAATATTTGAGATAATCTGATTAATTCTATTTTCTTACGTATGGTAAGATCACCAAGGTAATTTTTTTTGTTACAATTCTATCTCTTATTAATAAAATTTTAGGACAATAATGCTCTTATTTTTAAATTTATTTACATGAATATTGTTTTTACTATTTCACCCCAATTAATTAACTTTTTTGACAAAATTACTCTTGAATTCAAAACAAATTATAGCCCACCCAAGCCACCACCCCCACCCACCTGCCGCCGACAACCACCGCCATAGCTAGCCGTCACCGTAAAGGCGCACGAAAGGCCGAAAATGGCCATCATGCGTCGATATGGCCATTTTCGGCCAGAAATGGCCAGATCATGACAAATCTAGCTGTTAACAACCAGATCCGTCGATTTGACCGTTGACGGCCAAATTGATGGTCGTTAACGATCATGTCTATAGCCATTAATGGTCAAATCTGTCACGATTTGGCCGATGACGGCCAAATTGATGGCCATTAACAGCTATAGACGTGGTCATTGACGACCATCAATCTAGCCGTCAATGGCCAAATCAACGGATCTAGCCGTCAACGGATAGATCTATCACAATCTGGCCATTTCCGACCAGATCTCTTACCAAAATGGTCATACAACACACGGAGACCATTTGCTGCCTTTCGCGCGCCGTTAAGTTGCCAACGACCGACAATGGCTAGATTGTTGGGGGTGCTTTGTTGATTTTTCAAACTTTTATTATGGAATTGTTCTTGCCAAGTTTTTAAATGTAGAGGGGTTACAATAATCCAAATAATAATCAATATTAAAATATAATATAATAATAATATTTAATTAAAAGACAATTTAATAATTTAAATAATATACCCACTAATTTGTTCCTCCCAACCAAACATATTAATAAAACATACTCATTAATTTATTCTAATTAACCAAACACATTTTCTTAAAGATTCTCAATAATCTTCAAGATAATCTAACTTTCCAGTAATCCAACATTCTCAGTATTCAACATTCTCTAAACCAAACACATCCTTAATGATATTTGCATAAATCACAAAAGAAAATCATGGCGAAAACTTGCTTAAATGCTAAGTAAAAAACTTGTTGACGTAATGCATGAACTTAATTTCGAGAAATGATAGGCTTACAAAGAAGAATACAAAGAAAAACATACAAAAACAAATCATACCCTTA